>NC_088354.1:29157500-29335000 GCF_036884655.1 Musa acuminata AAA Group
TATGATCCAATATGCATGAAATATAAATATTTAACCTATTAAATATCTAATTTTGAATAAATCAATATTAAACATACTAATCATAATATTAAAGATCTTAATTACTCCCTAATTAATATTATTCTACTATAAAAAATATATCAAATAATATATTAGACATTAAGTGATAAATCATATACAATAAACTTAATCATTTCATAAATTAATAAAAATATAGAATGAGAATACATATAACTTAAGTAAAAAGTTCTTTCTCTTAATACTCTAAAATTAACCTCCTAAATTTGATCCCATAAATCATTGTTTTATTGAGTTTAAAAGAGTGAAAATATGAGAATAAGAGAGATTGTGAGTGAAAATAAGTTTGAAAGAGTTTAAAGAGTGTGAGAGTAAAAACAATTGAAAAAGAGGGGAGGAAAGGGTTTAAAAACCCTTTACAATGCCTCCAATAGTCAAATTGATCATTTAAAAACTAATATAAGGTGATAATGATTGTTACTATCAGGTGCAAATCGGTAAAGGTCGAAATCGATTAGTACCGCCCGGTATAAGTTGGTAATGATCAAAATTTTAATACGAGGCTAAAATTTTGGTACCGCTTAGTAGTGGGCGATCCACATGCCGCGAGGCTCTCGAACTAGTATGTACCACCTATACCAGGTGGTACACTTCGAAATTATAATATTTAGTGTCAATTAAGAATCTGAGTTTCACCGTATTGGTTACTGATCTATTCCCTAATGCTTTATAGCATAAAGTATTTTAAAAAATATATTTTTATGATTAGGTTTGTTAGCAACCAATAAAAGATATGGGAAACATGTTTAAGTGGAAATTATAATTAATATTCTCATTTATATAATTAAAGTTATTTGTTTCTATCAACTTATTCACACTTATGTATGTACATATGAATAATAGGATTATCTTGGATAAATTACAATAATATTTTTGAACTATATTAAGAAAGATTAACATGATTGTAGTATATGAAGCATTGCAAGTCAGACTTAATATACTATTATTATATTTATTAGACTTATGTACTTATTTTTTTAAATTATCATGCATATAAATGATTTTCAAAATTTTAAAATCTAATTGGATAAAATTATTTTAAATAAATTTTTTTTTTATTTTGATTTTGAACCCTTTTGTATATTATCAATTAATAATGAGATAAGTGGAAAAAGATATTATGAACTTAATTAATTGGTTAAGATATATTAATATTCTAATTAAATTTTGATTAAGGTTATCGGTTATCAGAAAGTACATTTATGTTAAGATACCTTAGAAGATGGGGACTCTTATATTTACCTTTTCTAGACTATTTATTCTCGCCTCTATATATAGGCCTATGCGACAACCGAGACATACGCACCTTCTGTGTTGGATCTACAATACTTGGATCTACGGTACTTAATTTTAATCTAAATATTAAATTTTTAAATAATAATTTTATTTTTTATAGTGACAATGAAAAAGTATTAACAAAACTGTCCCAAGTGCATGATTGGGATATTATTTTTGCCGAACTTCAAACATTTTAAGCTCATTTAAGTTTGACTTTAGAAAGGAGTAGATAAGTCTGATGCAATCGGATAACTTCGTGTCTCTTTACGACTGATGTTTTCAGATTCTACACCATTTTAATGGACCTGCCGCTTTCTTGAATCATTGTTGCTATTCATGCCAGAAGACAATTGCAATTAGGAGACTGGGACAGGGAACTTGGAATTATTGTCATGCTTTACTTGTAGAACAACATGGATAACATAAATTATGCACGTCCGTTATCTTCTCAAAATTAGATCTGAAGTCAAATGATATACACATATACATATGTATATATATAAATATACACATATACATATGTATATATATAAATATACACATATACATTTGTATATATATAAATATACACATATACATATGTATATATATAAATATATACATATACATATGTATATATATAAATATATACATATACATATATATATATACATATGTATATATATATGTATATATATAAATATACACATATACATATGTATATATATAAATATATACATATACACATATATATATACATATGTATATATGTACATATATACATATGTACATATCATATATATACATGTACACTTCACCAGCATGGCAAGTGTGGGTAGGTGGTTCTGAATTGACATCTGAACATATTATTAGCCTCTTCATCCACAGGCCTGTTGTGTTCAAACTCATAACAATATAAGTAACTACGAGATAAAAGAAAGACAAGGCTTACGGTGAACTGACAGTGTTCGGTTTCATGATTCAAGAAAAGACGAACAAAACTAGGAGGGAAAGCTACAATGATCATGAGCTGTCTTTTTTTAAGAGCTTAAAGTAAACCTTTTTAGTTAGGATTTTTCTGTAGCAATAGAATCTCATCTTGAACTTTATTTTCCTATGAAATGGTGACAAACACAATTATCTAAGTAACACATATTACTATCAAGATCAATCAATAACAATATCTCTACGACACTTCAAGTAAACCAATTCCAGAAAAACAAATAGAATGAAATGTGACCTTCCAACTTCTGTTGTCAGTGAACAAGGGACAGAGAGTAGTCCCTTGGTGAGACACTACTAAGTTAAGGCCAACTGCATGTGTCAACTTAGATTTTGACAAAACAAAAGCTGTGATGTTGAATCTCTCATTATTATGGACCATGAAAGATGAAGGTAAAAGGTCTTTCAGTCAGTCCGAGACAGGATGAGCCACCAACTTCAGGAACAGTAACCATGAAAGTTTGCCTGTGCCTACTCAAAAGCTTCCTAAAGGTAAATAACAAAACCAGTGGAATAAATGAGCTTCTGATATAGCAGCCTAGAGGTTTCAAAGTGTATACAGTTAGGTACTCTGCAATAGCATTACAGAGGTCTAGCGTCAATTATATCTGGCATTAGCCAATAAAGTGCAGCCACATGGGATGAATTTCCAATAAGCTTCTAGTTTAGAAGCAAGGCCAATTTACCACCAGTGGATGCTTCGATTGCAGGCATCAAGTCACTTTCTAAATAACTATAGATCCATGCTTTCTAAATAACTATTAGCAGCAACAAAGAATTGGAAGGTATACTTTCATCGGCAACCCACCTGATGAGTTCTTTAACTTAGTGATATCACACACTGATTAACAACCCGATTTCAAACTGCAATGTCATGCATGAGTCATGTGAAAATTACTGAATTACAGCTTACCCAGTTTTATCCAAGTAGCATACCACATACTGTTTGAGATATAACAATAAGTCTGTAAATGTTATAATTCTGTATTTTAAGCACCAAGGAGATGATACATGTTAACCTGTCAATCCACTGAGGTACATGCTGACTATAAAATTTATTAATCAATCTCAATCTGCCTTGGGTGGAATATGATTACCTCCAGTTGCGATCTTGTACAGATAGAATAGAGACATTAAAGCACTGCACAAGTAATTTAGAAATAGTCAGAACCACTCGCATGGTATCCTAAGTGCTATAATTTTACTTTGATGTGGTTGAAAATAAAAAAGATCATGCATCTTCTATCACTTGTTGTATAAGAAGAAAACTTCAGCAATTATTTTAGAGTGGAAAAACTGTTATAAAAAACATGCAATAAATCCTGTTATAGTGATGAATTGGACAGAAATAAGCTTGCTGCTACTAGAAGAGATAGAAAATTGTTATTGATTCCTTTTCTGAAATCAAGAAAAGAAAACAAAGCGATAGTCTTCAGACTCATCCTGTTAAGTTCGCAAGGAAGTTTTGCTTTCAAATTTAACTTTCAAATATCCTAGAAAGCTTTAGCTAGTCAGATAAAATAATAAACAGTTGGCACGCTGAAAAAGACTATAAACTTGTTCAGACCAAAGCTTAAGAAACATTTACTCATGTGCTAATATATAAATTCTATTCCTATACTCCCACACATTAACTTATGGAGCGTTAGGTTAACCAGTTTATCTGACAAAGTTTATTGTAAGACAAATCAAATGATTAAGGAATATTAGCTGACAAAGTTTTGCAGCAAAGTCTGACATGATTACATCCATGATCACTATTCTTCAGGTCAATCCCACAAGGTGAAGCTTGTCCCTAGCTCAACTGTAATTTAGTTTCTATTTTGAGTGAGCATAAGATGATGAAGCCTAAGTCTACATCAGGCCTAAAACCTTCTCTCTCGTTTTAAGAAGGTTCAACTTCACCCTCGAGATTACCAGGACCTGTATTCAATAGTTGATTGCTTGGGAGAAGCCCAAAAGCATAGGACTGCAGAAAATATTTGCACAAAACTTAGATAATGCAGGGCTTTATGTTAGTGAAAGAATTTAGATTATATTTTAGTGACATTTTTTCTGTTATCATTGTAAATATGATGATCTTACAAAGCTAAATAACTCAGGTATATTAGTTAAGAGGTTGTCTGATTTACAAGATTGAGCCATTTTATAAAATCTCACCAATCTTATGAACATGACTCATCCTCATACCAAATATACTTTGTAAATTGCCAATTTAAAATCTGATGCAAAAGGTATAACACAACTTAAAAATAATGATATGAGTAGCACTTGCCTTCTCTCCTCATCTTATATTATGTTACAAGTTGTATTTAAGAAAATGCATCAACTAAATGGGAGCATCTCATGCCTTAAAACATCCATTCCCCTTTCTGTCTTACATTCTCTATTAAGATAGATCCCTTTCTCATTTCCTAGGTGTAAGTTCAGAAAAAAGCAACTAAAAAAGTCATGAAAGAAAGGTTCAATTAAAGAGAAAAAAAAAAAAAGATACTACAAGATCAAAATAATTAATTCAGAGTATATGAAACACAAGAATGCACAAAGTGATGCATGCTTAGAAGCATAATACACAAAGTACGAACCCTGCCCTCATATGTTGCCAAGTGTTGGAGTTCTAGTATATAAGACAAACATGGGAACTTACCGTAGTTCTCGACACAGTTTGAAGAGAAAAGGAAACTCAAACATACCTGAGAACGGCAACTACTCCAGCTGGCATTATCTTGGAGGTTTCGAGGTATCTTTTCCCCATAACAAATGTTAGGGCAAGGGCACAAACTGTCGAGAGGTAATAACAAATGAAGAGAGTATAAGCCAAAAACTTAAGACAAGAAAACCAACAAATGGAGCATAAGGTTGAACTTAAATTAATATTAAGCATGCCAATAACTATCAATTTGAGAAGCTTAAGTCAAAAGGACAAGCACAAAAAAACTATGGCAATTTAAACAGAAAAATACAAAAATTGAAACAAAACCATTTTGGTTTGAAGATGTCATTATTTTCAATTAAGCACATGACTCTCAACATTTGAAATTGTGCCTTTAAATTATATGATAGCTAACTTCTGAGAAGAAGAACCATCATAATTGAATAACCTTTTGATTAACCAGTATTACAAAATAAGACTCCAAAATCGAAAAGGAATCAACAGTTAACAAAATAGAGTAACAGTCCGTATAGGGGCATTGACCTGCTTCTAAAATTAGCCAATAAGCATACAACTAAGGTGAACATTGAAAATTGTAGAATATTACATTTAGTGTAGGTTTTAATTGCCACAAACATATCTGGAGGAATCAAAAGTATACTTATTTTACAACTGGAAGCCAACCAATATTTAGTACCATACCCTACCATAAGGGGACCCTTTGAGTACAGGAATCATATTTTATAGAAAGACACGTATACCTTTGGCTGCTCACAAGGATCCAACCCTTACAAAAGGAAGCAACCAACATCAGGAGCTCAAGATCGTGTAGAATTGTAGAAGAGAAAGGTTCGAAGCCCTTAAATAATTTCATCAAATTATCAAAGGCTCATCTACATCAGTGGCTTCGCTGGTGCTTATGAAATTCGACAAATGTATCAAAGGTTACAGTTCTAACCCTACCAAATGAAAAACAAGAATCCTCATTCCAATAACCTATGCCTGAAGCCCGCTCATATATTGTCGGCAATTCTAATGTCCTCTATGTTGGGTCCAGCCCATATGTGGGCTTGGATAATTGGGCCTATTGAGCCCAAATCACTAAATGAAGGCAGAAAACAAGAGGAAGGGTTCGGTACAGCGTGAGTGGGTAATGAACGTGATATGAACGGCGGCAGCACACGACAAGAGAGAGAAAAGAAGAGAGAGAAGGAGAGAGAAAGATTAGGTTTCTGAGTTTTCTGCTTGACGATCGATGGCCAAACGTTATCAGTTTTGACCCAAATTTTATACGGAGAATCCTTGCAGTAAGCTCTACAATCCTAACGGTGTTGATCTACATTTTACCCTCTCTGAGGTATTTTCCTGCTATACCCACTTTGTGAGACCTAGAATTCTCTTATAAGGAGATCCATCCTATGTGATGAAGATATGTTATTCTTGAGCCAAGATCTATGATCTTGATGTTATTGTGATCCTCTTGTTATTCTAGATAAGACCTATTGTAAACCTGTTATCATTACTATTGATAGTGGAAATTTGAGGTGGACTATGGTCCCGTAGTTTTTTCCACATTGGGTTTTCCACGTTAAAAGATTTGGTCTCACTGTGTGATTGATTTTTTGCTCTATTGTTTATGCTGTGCTGGTTGATATTTTCATTTGGATATCAAGTTGGTATTTTGATGAGGAACCCATTTTGATACACAAAGAGGGAAAAGGATATTCCGCTTTAATGGGCTTTTTTTTCCCAATAAGTGGTATCAGAGCAACAGGTTGTTTGGTGCTAGTTTTTCTTGTGTGATTGAAATGGAGCAATCAGATGGTATGATTAAATTGAACTCATCAAATTATTCTACTTGGAGGCGTCTGATGGAAGATTTGATATATTGCAAAGATTTGTATAAGTCTATCAAGGTTAAAGATAAACCTTCTACTATGGACGATGAAGAATGAGAAGTTCAACATAGAAAAGTTATTGCCTATATTAGAAGATTGATGGATATAAACTTGAATGAGCATATTTCTGATTAAACCAGAGCTGATGTTGTTTGGCAAAGGTTAGAAAATCTCTTTGCGAAGAAGACAGTAGGAAATATAATTTCTCTTCTCAAAAGACTTGTAAATTTGAAGTATAAAGATGGTGGTAATATTGTTGAGCATATAAGCCTATTTCAGAATCTTGCAAACAAGCTGGTTGCTATGAAAATGAATATAGATGATGAGATGCAAGGATTACTACTTCTCAGCTCATTACCAGAAAGTTGGGAAACATATGTGATGACAATTTGTAACTCCACGCTAGAGGGGACTCTAACTATAGATATGGTTAAAGACAGTTTGCTAAATGAAGATGCCAGAAGGAAAGAACAGGGTGAATCTTCTTCTGGGGCATTTGTTACTGAAAAACAAAAAAGACGTGGAAGAAGTCATAGTAGAAATCCACATGGTTATAGAAGAAAATCCAAGTCTAGAAGAGATATCAAATGTTTTCACTGTAACAGGCCAGGTCACATGAAGAAAGAGTGTAGGTTTTGGAAGCGAGAACATAATGAAATGAAGAAAAATGAGAAAGAGACCAATACAGTTGCTGTTGAAGGTAATATCACTATTGTCTGTGATGAAGGTTGTTTTAGTCTTGTAGCTCAAGACAGTAATTGGGTAATTGACTCTAGTGCTTCATTTTATGTCACTTCTCATGGTGATTTTTTTAGATCTTACATTGCTGGTGATTTTGGTAATATCAGAAAGGGAAACAGTGGTACATTTAAGATTGTGGGTATTAGAGATATTTGCTTAGAGACCAATATTGGGAGCAAATTGATACTCAAAGATGTAAGGCATGTTCCAGATATTCGTCATAACTTGATATCTACAAGTAGACTTGATGATGAAGGCTTTGCATATTATTTTGGTGAAAGTAAATAGAAACTCACTAAAGATTCTCTAATTGTGGCAAGAGGAAAGAAGCTTAACTCTTTTTATGTCATGGAAGCTAAGCTGCACAAAGGAGAGATTAATGCAATTTAAAAAGGTGAAAGTATAGATCTTTGGCATAAGAGGCTTGGACATATCAACGAGAAGGGACTTCAAACTCTTGCTAGAAAGCAGTTCTTACCAGAGTTGCAAGGTACATCTCTTAAATCTTGTGATCATTGCTTAGTTGGAAAAACACATAGAGTTGCATTTCATACATATCCATCATCTAGAAGATCAGATGTTATTGATTTAGTTCATACTGATGTTTGTACTATGCAAACTAGAACTCTTAGAGGTGCTCTTTATATTGTTACTTTTATTGATGACCATTCTAGAAAAGTGTGGCCTTTTGCTTTGAAATCTAAATACCAGGTACTCGATGTTTTCAAGGAGTTTCATGTCAGTGTTGAAAGAGAGACTGGCAGAAAACTAAAGTGTATTCGATCAGATAATGGTGGCGAGTACAGAGGTCCTTTTGAGAATTATTACAGGTTCCATAGTATCAGGTTTGAGAAAACAGTTCATAAAACTCCTCAACAGAACGGTGTGGCAGAAAGGATGAACAGAACCATTGAAGAAAGGATTAGGTATATGCTTTCCCACCCCAAGTTACCAAAGTCATTTTGGGGGGAGGCTATAAGAACTACAGTTGATATGATAAATCTTTCTCCATCAGTTCCTCTGAAAGGTGATGTTCCAGAGAGAGTATGGAGAGGAAAAGATATATCTTATAATCACTTAAGAGTCTTTGGGTGTAAAGCATTTGTTCATATTCCCAAAGATGAGAGGTCTAAGCTTGATAATAAAGCAAAAGCATGTATCTTCTTGGGATATGGTCATGAAGAGTTTGGGTACAGATTATGGGATCCAGTGAACAAGAAGATTATTAGAAGCAGAGATGTTGTGTTTCTTGAAAACCAATTGTTTGATGATGGTGATAATATTAAGAAGTCAGAAACCTCTGTTTATATTCCTTGGAGTTTGGGTCCAGTTCCTTCACTTGTAGTTCATGATGATCATGGGGAGATGAACAAGAAGATTGTGGTAAGAATACTAGTGATGATACACCTACAGTTGATGATGCTGAACCAACTAAACAAGCACCTCCACCACTAGTTGAGATTCCATTGAGAAGATCCACTAAAGAGCGACAAACATCTACCATATATCCTCCACATGAGTATGTTATGATTACTGACGGGGGAGAGCCAGAAACTTACCAAGAAGCTATTCTACATGAGAATAAGAGTGAGTGGGTTAAAGCCATGCAAGAAGAGATGAGATCCTTGCTTGAGAACCACACCTATGACTTGGTAAAATTGCCTAAAGAGAAGAAAGCTCTCAAGAATAAGTGGGTTTACAAATTGAAGACTGAAAACAATAGCTCACAACAAAGATACAAGGCACGACTAGTTGTGAAATGATTTAGTCAGAAGAAAGGTATTGACTTTGAAGAAATATTTTCTCCAATTGTGAAAATATCCTCTATCCGAGTTGTTCTTGGTTTGGCTGTCCGCTTGAATTTAGAAGTTGAGCAACTTGATGTAAAAATAACATTTCTTCACGGTGACTTAGAAGAAGAAATTTACATGGAGCAACCAGAAGGTTTTAAAGTCAAAGGAAAAGAAAATATGGTGTGTAAGCTTAGGAAAAGCTTATATGGACTCAAACAGGCACCTAGACAGTGGTATAAGAAGTTTGATTCTTTTATGATGAGCCAAGGGTATGATAGAACCACATCTGATCATTGTGTGTTTATGAAGAAATTTTCAGATGATGATTTTATTATTTTACTGCTATATGTTGATGATATGCTGATTGTTGGTCATGATGTTGGAAAAATTGGAAAGTTTAAAAGAGAGCTAAGTAAGTCTTTTGCTATGAAAGACTTGGGATCGGTGAAACAAATACTTGGCATGAAGATTCTTCATGATAGGAAGAAAAGGAAGATTTGGCTATCTTAGGAGACTTACATTGAAAATGTTCTTGAAAGATTCAACATGAGTAAAGCCAAAGCAGTTTGTTCTCCACTTGCAGGTCATTTCAAGCTTAGTTCGAAACAATATCCTACAAGTGAGAAAGAAAAAGAAGAAATGTCCAGAGTGCCTTACTCATCTGCAGTAGGTAGTTTGATGTATGCTATGGTTTATACTAGGCCAGATATAGCTCATGCAGTTGGAGTTGTCAACCGATTTCTCTCTAATCCTGAAAAGGAACATTGGGCAGCAGTGAAATGGATATTAAGATATCTAAGAGGTACTTTCAGGTTATGTTTATGTTTTGGTATTGATGAACCTGTGTTAGAAGGGTACACAGATACAGACATGGAAGGTAATACTGATTCCAGGAAGTCCACTTCGGGATTCTTGATGACATTTGCAGGGGGAGCAGTCTCTTGGCAATCAAAGTTACAGAATTGTGTTGCTCTATCAACCACAGAAGCATAATACATAGCAATTACTGAAGCCTGCAATGAAGCTTTATGGATGAAAAAGTTTTTCCAGAAATTGAGCTTGAAACAGGAAGGATATACTGTTTACTGTGATAGTCAGAGTGTCATTCACCTCTCTAAGAATTCAACATACCATTCTAGATCCAAGCATATTGATGTGAGATATCACTGGATTCGTGATGTGCTTGAGTTGAAAGAATTACAACTAGAAAAAGTGCATACCAATGAGAATGGTTCAGATATGTTGACAAAGTCTTTGCCTAAAGAGAAGCTTGAAGCATGTAGGTAAAGAGCGGGCTTGGTACAACCCATCATATGAGCTGAAGGGGGAGAATTGTTGGGTCCAGCCCATATGTGGGCTTAGACAATTGGGCCTATTGAGCCCAAATCACTAATTGAAAGCAGAAAACAAGAGGAAGGGTTCGGTGCAGCGTGAGTGGGTAATGAACATGGTATGAACGGCGGCAGCACACGGCAAGAGAGAGAAGGAGAGAGAAATATTAGGTTTCTGAGTTTTCTACTTGACGATCGGTGGCCAAACGTTGTCAGTTTTGACCCAAATTTTATACGGAGAATCCTTGCAGTAAGCTCTACAATCCTAACGATGTCGATCTACATTTTACCCTCTCTGAGATACTTTCCTACTATACCCACTTTGTAAGACCTAGAATTCTCTTATGAGGAGATTCATCCTATGTGATGAAGATATGTTATTCTTGAGCCAAGATCTATGATCTTGATGTTATTGTGATCCTCTTGTTATTCTAGAGAAAACCTATTGTAAACCTGTTATCATTACTATTGATAGTGGAAATTTGAGGTGGACTACGGTCTCGTAATTTTTCTTATATTGAGTTTTTCATATTAAAAGATTTGGTCTCACTGTGTGATTGATTTTTTGCTCTATTATTTATGCTATGTTGGTTGATATTTTTATTTGGATATCAAGTTGGTATTTTGATGAGAAACTCATTTTGATACACAAAGAGGAAAAAGAATATTCCGTTTTAACACTTTTTTTTCCAACACTCTAACCATCTAAATCATCTAATAAAGAAGAAAATATAAAATTAAATGTTCCATCAACAAGAATCAATGAATAAAGACCTCATCAAATTCAAGATTGTTCTCCTCTAAGATCAGATTCAAACAACAGGCACGATAATCAATGTAGCCATATCGCCTGTTCAGACAAAAAGAAAAAACTGACAAACATAAATAATCCAAGAAATTGCAACAAGATCTGATCATTATCAAAGAAAGGAGCAAAGAAACGAAGGATGCGAGGTTTAAAGAAATGACTCGGATCAGCTGATCCAGGAGGTTTCCTACCGGTTTCGAGGCCGAAGGCAAGGTAGGAGTTGCGGCGCTTCTCGAAGGCCTTGAGGCTAACGAACCCGGCGAGGAGGAGGACGAGGCCGGAGCCCGCGCCGCCCGCGAGCGACGCGGTGCTCCCTCGGCGGGCGTAGCCGACGATGCCGCCGACGAGGACGAGGAGTCCGTACGGGATCGTGAAGCAAAAGTCGTGCATCTCTCTTAGCAAGACCGGTCGATGGGGGAGAGAGAGAGAGAGCCGAAAAAGATTTGCTTGAGATGGATCGTTGGACGGTTTCTTGGTTATATGTACGCTTTCTGAACAAAACAGAGAAGAATTGGAGTTGATGTGTCGACGGGGATATTTTGACCAGTGAACAAATTAAAAAGTGTGGCGGCCACATGGCACGAAGATTGCAGGTGTAAAGAAACCATGGCTGCTAATTTTGGACCAAAAAACATGGTTTGATTTGTCATATAAATGTTTGATTTTACAAGTCAAATCGGTGGCAATTGGTTGGCAGGAAATGTCGAATTTTCTCATAATTTGACTTTTATCTCATAAGAAATTTGATTGACAATCTCTTGATGATTCTTCAAAATTTCGGGTTTTTGGTTTCGTGATCGACTTTCATACTTAATAATAGATGAATGACTGAAGACCAACAAATAGTCAAAAGCAAAAACTATTATTATATCTAATAAGTAAGAAAAATTAATCAGAATCTTGTCCTGATTCCATTTCAGACTTCAAATTTTTTCAAGACAATTTGATTATTTATGACCTATAACTGCATTTGCTTGAATTTCTTTATTTCCATTTGATATTCATCTCTCTAGTATTATTAATTCTTAGTGTGTGTATATATATATATATATATATATATATATATAAGAAAACCAGAGCTAAGTTGCATTGCTTTTCTGAGTGTTCTGAAGTGTTATAAATGTAAGAGTCATATTAAAATAATCTCAATTCAGAAGATCATTTAAACTTTATCAGACCTCTAATTATATATTATGTCAATTATTATTTTTAAATATTATTTAATTTTTATTTTAATTAAACTATGCATCAACCTTGTTGTTGGTTCAGGGATCCACCTTGCTAAAGTTTATTTTCGATCTACACATTAAAGTTTAATTTGGAAAAAAAAATCTAATCTTTCACTGCCACGATGATTGGCGCAAGGATCCTCTGACACAAACCTTTTACCTTATGTTGCTGCAAGCTCGTACTTGATTGTATTCTCATCGGATTAATTATAGATGATTTCTTAGAGTTAATTTTTTTAATATTTTGATCTTTATATTTAAAAAATATATATTAACATCACTATAATTATGAAAATAAAACTTTCAATCCTATTTACTTTAATGCTGTCGATTTTACCGATGAAAACTATAGCATGTGACAACATGTACAAAAATAACATGAAAACGATGAAAAAAAGATAATTTCAATGATTCAATTATATTTTTTATTATATTTTAATTAAAATCTTTTAGTTGACTATTTATCAAAACTATTAAGGGTTAATAGTTCTGATTCATATTAGGAGTTATCAAAACTATTGTATGTTAATAGTTCTAATTAAACAGAATAGGCTTTTTATTTATCCTATGTCAATAGAAAGATATTGAATCATTAAGGAGTTAGTTTTTGGATATTAAAATTATTATTATTTTATTATTTTTGTACATCTGACGATGTTAAGATAAATAATATTAAATATTTTACTTTCATAATTATAAAGATATTAATATAAATTTGACCAAAATACTAAAACAAAAATCTAACAGATAATCTTTAATTAGTCAACTCTAAGTTCACCATCCCTTAGCTCATCTCGGAAAAGAAAAACCACCTTAATTGGATGCACGTCCCATGGCTAGGGCTCGAGAACCTTGCTCTTGCCATCGTTGCCCACGTGAACTTTCAAACTGGGCTCTCTGTTCGTCCTCTTGAGAAAAAGCTACGAGCAAAGAAATGTTTAGACATTTCAGTGGCACTGATGGACGCTTGGGCTAGAGATGTTTCTGCCAACCGTGACAACAACATTGTGTTACTTACAGTGGTTGAAAAGCTATGAATTTAACGAACTTCAAAAATCCATAAGAAAAAGAACCAATCTACAACTCTTACCATAAACAGACTCTGCTTTGCCGTTCTTTTGTTCTGAAAACAAAGATCATCTTGATGATCATAGAGATTGTGCATTAGATATAGAAAAATCTGACGTAAATGTAATGATATACAAATGCTAGTTGAGTGCTTCTCAAAACTCGAAATTTATTAGGGTTTGGGGACTCAGATCGGTAGAGCAGCAATTTCAAATGGGGTTGTGGTTAACAAGCTGCAGAAAAAGGAATTGCAAGCCACCATCAATGTCGGCATGCTATCTGCTACCTCTTAAAAGATCCAATCTCTCTCCTTGTATCCTAGCGTTGGAGAGTGAGAGGCCTTCAAGACGATCATTTCTTTTCAATCCTCTGTAAATTTTAAGCACGTTAGTCTAAAAGTCGGAGAGGATCTCCCCGAGGGCAACTATTTCTCTTTCCGTCTCAACCTTCCTCCTCATTTCACCAAATTAATATTTTTATATACATATTTTTAATTCAAATCAAATGAATAGTAGAGATATTGGTCGAGGATTGGTTGACCTATTTTGAAGGGATCCTTTTATACAGGCAATACAATTTGTTTTTAATTTGGTATTTAGATCTTTGATTCAATGGAATGACAAGTTTTGTCTCGATATAGAGTTCCTTTAATTTTATGTCAAATTCCTTTCGACTCTACTATTTATTTTCTTTTTAAATAAAGATAGATTGTTGGATAGAAAAATAAGAGCTTTAAAAGCGAAAACATGTATATTTATATTTTAAATAGAGTGTATGATAGAAAAATTTTTCTTCTCTTTTTTTTTTTTGCCAAAGAAAACTGAAAAATTATAAATCAAAACTTAAGATACAATTTTCCCGATTTGCCGAACCAAAAAAATCTACTGGACTAAAATTTCCTCTATTAATTTTCTGTGAAAGGAAGCTTCGGTATAAAATGTTTGTTGACCTTTCCAATGCTTTGGTTTATAAACCAAAGCTTTTATAAACCAAAGAATTAAAAAAAATAAAAAAAAACTCTGGTTTCCAAAGATAAGGACAATCAATGACTTTCCTGTTGGAAGGTTCTTGGCTCCAACCAAACGTTCATACCGATCCTGATTTTTCTTTTATTTGTGTTCTCAAGGATTTTATATTATTATTATTATTATATATTTCTTTTTTAGGGACAAAGAGTGTGGATTTGAGAGGTTAAAGTAATTTTCATTCCATTTTTTTACTTTTTCCGGTCAATTGATAATGATATGTCCGACCAATTGATAATTTCCATTCCATTTTTTTACTTTTTCCGATCAATTGATAAACAATTATGCTTTATCTGTTACCGGTCAATAATCTCCGTGTCTCCTTCTTGCGATGATTGAAGTAAATGCCCCCAAAGCAGTCTTCCTATTTATAATTCCTCTCGTCGACATGAAATATGAAATCAGAGTAGTTATATTTAAAAAAACATTCATCTATTAATTTCCCATGAAAAAAGGAAGTGTAAAAAAATGTAAATGGAATCTCATCTACTGGACTAATCCTTTAAATGCAATGACTTTAATCCAAAATACAATAAAAACACATATGCAAACCAAAATACAAAAGTAATAAAGAACAATTATAAATCAAGAACAATTATGCTTGGTCTTTGTGTGTTCCTTTCTTAGCCGACAATCTCGCTCAGACCCTTTATCCTCTAGGAAGGAGATATGTTTTTCTCTAACACGTCAATTGTACTAGTAATCTATTACGACTTAGGTGATTTTATTTAAGGTATACAATACTCTTGCGTGTTCATTCATAAAAGACTAATTTTCTTGAAATATCTTATGATTCCTTCAAAAGTTTTAAAACAATACTCTTATGTCTTTATTCTAACAACAAACTCTCATTCTAAGTGCTAACGTTTTACTCAGACCTACCTATGAGCAAGCCTACTTGATAAGAACAAATGAGGATTATAGAAAAAAATATATTATCAGCTTTACAAGTGTTTGTTGAATGCATGTTAAAATAGCAATGTAACTATATTGCATTGCAAAAAAAAAAATTAAAATTTGACTTATGCATATATAATATAAGAATTTAATAATTGATGGGTTAGAGAAAATGTTTACTCGGGATCTTATAAGTAAATATTTCAAAAAATAATAATATAAATTATAAATATATATTTCATAAGTTTTGAATGGTTACGTGACAAAAGGTTCAAGGTATTATAGCACGAAAAAAAAGTCTCCGTATGTATTTAAATGGTACTATTGTAAAGCAAGATAGTGAACCAAACCCTAGATATCATTCTAAAGGCTTATCTAGTCATAATTGTCCGATGTAATTAAGGATCAAGTATTCTATGTAATGTGAATTAACATATACATTGATCACGATTATCGATAAGTACTACATAGTTAGTTATATTAGCAACAATTAAATTTCTTTTTTGTGTTAAATTTTTTAATAGAAAGATGAATTTTAAGAATGAATTATGTAAAATAGTAAACTAATAAGTCAAACATAATTCTTATCATATATAAAACTAACACAAGTGAAAATGTTACTAATGAATTCTGGATTCATCCTAGATAACTCGTTTGCACTTAAAAGATTAATCTTAAATGCTTCTAATATACTTATGATTTATTTTGTGACATCAAGTGCAATATCACATGTAGAAACTTTATTCAATCTTTTTTTATGAAGCATAAAGTAAGACATTAATAACATTTACACTTAATGAAAACACTTGTAAATGAAGGTCCGTTTTAAGTGATTTCTAGGAAGAGTAGTTCAAGCGTGATTCTTTACAAATTGATTAAGCTCCTTATGAATTGCAAAAATCGATGAGTCAACTTAGCATCAATGCATTTTGATTTAATTTACTAAATTAACATAATATTTATACAAATATTTACTAAAGGTGTACTGGTGTGTACACTTTTTCCGATGCACCCAATATCAAGTTCTTTTTTTATGTGCATATACATATTTTTTTAATATAATAAACTGTGATGTAGTTCAAGACTCATCATTCAAATTCAAATTCAGTGTTTTAAAATCAAGTTATCCAGATTTTTCTTAGATTAAATAGCATCATTAAAAATAACATGAAAGAATTTTTTAACAATTGAAGTCATTTTGTTGAAGCCTTTATATGCTTAAGAGGTAGTAGGACACTAAAAAATTATGCCTTCATCAAATTTTTGGTAAGGTCAAAATGTCTTTTAAAGTAAGATATTTACAAATGAAAAACTTAAAATATAAAATATTAATGTTTGAAAGTATCCATCTTACTGGAACAATTATACCATATAATAAAAGTGATATGCATCTTTCTTTTAGTAAACTTGGATGAAACTAATATCTATTTCTAACAGTACAAAAACTAATTTAAAGCAACTCTTTTGTATAATAAACCTCGTCATAGCCTCTGGCTTATCCATAATTGCTAAAAAAATAATTCTTTTAATTTTGTTTGTCATTTTTTTCTTGAAGATAGCATCCAAATCAATTTTATTGATAGTATAGAAGTGAATTTTATGTTATTTAGTCTTGGTTGATCATGGAATAATAACAAAGCAAAGGGTGATAATGTCTAAGACTAGGTGAGAAGATTGCATGTTTAATTTGTTATCGTTGAATCTCATATTTTGATGATGAAATTAATTATAATTTGTTTGATCTAATCTATATGTTGAGAAAAGTGTGTAGGATTAACTACGATAGCAGTAAGACATAAAGCAGGTGTTGTGCCCGGAGTCAAGATCGAGATCTCATTGGGAGTTCGAGAGTTCGTCGGAAGTCCGAACGTTTGTCGGAAGTTCTGCCGGAACCAACCGAGAAGTCCAGGAGCTTGCTAAAGAAGCTCGTCGGAACTTGCTAAGAAGATCATCGTAAAGTCCAGGAGCTTGCTAGGAGTCCACTAGAACATTACCGAGAGTTCATCAGATGTTTGCAAGAAATACACCGGAAGCTCGCCGGAAGAGCAATTGACGCACCGGAACAAGAAGCGCTGTAATTATGTCTTAATTATTATAGTTAGAGTGTAAATTAAGTTACGATTGGGAGGTAATCTCACTAACTTAATTAGGATCAACTGGGCCCTTAATAGGGCTGAATTGGGCCGAATTGATTAGCCAATTCAACCCCTGAATTCTTGGCCAATGATGGTATCGCCTGGAAAGTAGTGCCCCCCAGGATATCTGGGCAGTGGTACCACCCAGACTAGGCAGTGGTACTGTCGGCAGCAATGTTGCCAGTGGTGGTACCGCTATTGTTTGGCGGTGGTACCGCCTAGTGTTAGATCAATGGCGATAGTACCGCCTAGTAATGGCGGTGACACTTTTTGACTCCAATTTTGAAGCCATTGGGGCTTATAAAAACCTCACACTTTTCTGCATGAAAGGGCATAAAAGTATTGGCTTAATCTTGAATTCTTGAGTTATAAAAGTGTTGTAAAAGTTAGAATTCTCATTTATTTTATCTCTTAGCCTTGTAACCATCCAAGAAAGAGGAGTGAGACTTATAAGGGTTATCTCCTAAACTCGGGAAAAAGAGAAAGCACTCTAAAGAGGTGTTCGGTCTTCACCTATTGAAGGAAGGCCTTTAGTGGTTGCCGGTGACCTCATCGGAGGAGGAATTCGAAAGTGGATATAGGTCACATTGATCGAACCACTCTAAATTCTTATTTGCTTTTTATTTATGCAATTTACATTACTGTAAACCTCCTTAATCTTCTTTTGTACTTTTACGAAAGATTTCAAGTTCAACTTCTCTCCGAAACAGATTGAATCGAAACCATTTTCGTCAGAATCGGTTTTAATTAAAACAAATATTTTTTTAAAATCGTGAAAGTTTTCCGCTGCACTAATTCACCCCCCCTCTTAGTGCTGTTCTTGATCCTAACAATTGGTATCAGAGCAAGATTCACTCTCATTTGGTCTTAAACCTAAGAGAGATAACATTTGCCAACAACCTAAAGGGTCATTCAATTACATGTCCGCCCATGTCCAATGGGACAGATTACACATATTGGAAGACTAGAATGAGGATCTTCCTAATTTCAATGGATTTTGAATTATGAAATATTATAGAAAATGGATTTCAAAATTCTTCTCTTCCAATGAATGATTGGAATGAATTGGAGAAGAAGACTTTCACTTTAAATGCAAAGGCTATGAATGCCTTGTTTTATGCCTTAGAAAAAAATAAGTTTAATCGTGTGTCCATTTGTGAAACGATATTTGATATTTGGCACACACTTGAAGTGACTCACGAAGGCACTAGTAGAGTGAAGGAGTCAAAAATCAATCTTTTAGTGCATACTTATGAGTTGTTTCGAATGAAACCGAGTGAGACCATTGGAGACATGTATACCCGATTTACGTATGTCATCAATAGTCTAAAAGGACTTAGTAAAAGTTTTTCAGATTTTGAGCTTATTAATAAAATTCTAAGATCCCTTCCAAAGAGTTGGGACCCTAAAATCATGGCCATTCAAGAGGCCAATGATTTAAATAACTTTCCTCTTGAAGAACTAATCGGGTCACTAATGACCTATAAGATGACTTGTAATGCTTAGCTAAAGAACAACATTCCAAAGAACATGAAGGATATGACTCTAAGAATTCAAGAAGACCACTTGAAAGAAAATTCAAGAGGACTTTGATAAAGACTTAGCATTATTAACAAAAAAGTTTAAAAACTTTATAAAAAGAAATAAATTTAAAAATGATACTAAAAGTAAAATTGAACATAAGAAAGAACAAGTGATATGTTATGAATGCAAGAAGCCAGGACATTGCAAGAGTGAATGTCCTCAATCAAAGAAGAGACAACCAAAGAAGAAAAAGGCTCTTAAAGCAAAATGGGATGACTCAAGTTCATCCGAAGAAGAGGAGCCAACCAACACCGAGCAAGTTGCTCACTATGCGCTGATAGCCATTGGAGATGAGGTAACAAGTATTGAATCTCGTATTTTGATAATGAAACCAATTGATAATTGTGTTTATGTTTTGATCTACATTTTGAGTGATGCAGGATGCTTCGATCAGGATAAGACAATTAAAGCAGGAAAAATCATGTTGGGCCGGAAGAACATGTCATAAGATTGGACGTTGGGCCGGTGGATCGATTGACGTATCGACAGAAAGCTTCGGGCCGTGGACTCGGGCATCGGGCCAAGAAGAGCGGGTATTGCACCAAGGATATTAGAGTTGCAGAGTCAACTGGCCGATTGAGCAATAGGCCGCAGGAGAGGACGATGGGCCGAAGAATCGGACGAACCGTCAAGGGACCAATGACATGCCGGACAACTTGATTAATGCTTAGTATTAATTATCTAGATCGAAGTTTATTTTACATGTGCAGGATTAACTACGATGGAAGTAAGACATGCAGCAAGAGTTTCGCCGGAGTCAAGACCATGATCACGTTGGGGGTTCGAGAGTTCGACGGAAGTCCGGACGGTCGTCGGAGGTTCTGCGGGAACAAATCCGAGAAGTCCAGGAGCTTGCCAAAGAAGCTCGTCGAAACTCGCCAAGTGGATCGTCGCAAGTCCAGGAGTTGGTCGAAAGTCTACTGGAGTATCGCCGAGGGTTCGTCGGATGTTCGCCGGAAGTTCGCCGGAAGAAGCGATTGACACACCGGAGCAAATTGTAGTAAATGTCTTAAGAAATATCATAGTTAGCATGAAGATTAAGCTAGTAATGGGAGGTGATCCCATTAACTTAATCTGGGGCAATTGGGCCCTTGACAGACCTAAATTAGGCCGAATGGATTAGCCCATTCGGACCCAGATTTCCTGGTCGGCGGTGGCACCGCCTAGGAGCTCAGTCTCCCAAGAAAGCTGGGTGGTGCAACCGCCCAGGTCAGGAGGTGGCACCGCTTGGGCTTAGTCTCTGAGCGAGACTAGGTGGTGGTACCGCCAGAGCTTAGTCTCCGAGCTTTGCTAGGCGGTCGTACCGCCCAGTCTGGCGGTAGTACCGCCAAGACCCCGAAAATCCAGGAGATGACATTTTTAAGCTCCAAATTTAAACTAGTTTGGGGCCTATATAAACCCCACCCTTTCCTGCATAAAAGAGGACCAAAAATCCAATCTTACTCTATGATTTTTAGAGCTCAAAAGTGTTGTATAAGCTAAAAGTTCTTCTTTCTCTTTTCTTCCAAGTTTCGATCATTCAAGAGAGGAGTGAAAATTCTGTAAGGGTTGTCTCCTAAGCCCGTCAAAAGGAGTGAAATTATAAAAGGGTGGTTGGCCTTCACCTATTGAAAGAAGGCCTCTAGTGGACGTCGGTGACCTCGTCGGAGGAGGAAGCCAAAAGTGGATATATGTCAAGATTGACCGAACCAATCTAAAATTATGGTGCTCTCTGGTTTGTATTTATTCTTGCTGCTTACCTTACTGCAAACCTTTATATATGTTTTACTTCCTCATTACTTTTTGCTGCACTCCTTTACGAACTTGCTTTCAAGTTAAGTTTCCGAAAACAGTTTTACGTCGGAAACGATTTCATCATATAAACTTCGTTTTAAATCGTCGAAAGTTTTCTGCTGCACTAATTCACCCCCCCCCTCTTAGTACTCTTGATCCTAACAATTGGTATCAGAGCCTCGTTATTTCTCACTTGGATTAACACCTAAGAGAAATGACTCTTTTCGGCAACCAAGAGGGTCACTCTCTCATTCGTCCTCCCTTCTTCAATGGGACGGACTACACATATTGAAAAACTCGAATGAGAGTTTTCTTGCTTTCATTGAATCTTGATTTATGGCATATAGTCGAAAACGAATTTGAAATGTCTTCTCTTCCAATGAACCATTGGAATGATTTGGAAAAGAAGACATTTTCTCTAAATGCAAAGGCTATGAATGTATTATTTTGCGCCATAGATAAAAATGAATTCAATTGGGTTTCTTTATGCAAAATGACTTTCGATATATGGCACACTCTTGAAATCACACACAAAGGCATTTCTAGAGTTAAAGATTCAAAAATCAACTTTTTAATACATGATTTTGAGCTTTTCGAATGAAGCCGAGCGAAACCATTGTTGACATGCATACCCGTTTTACGGATGTTGTCAATGGTTTAAAAGCTCTTGGCAAATGTTTCTTGAATTTTAAACTTGTTAGTAAAGTTTTACGATCACTTTCTAAAGCTTGGGAATCAAAAGTAACGGCAATACAAGAAACAAAAGATTTAAATATTTTTCCAATTGAAGAACTTATCAGTTCATTGATGACATATGAAATGGTGCATAATGCACATGATGAACATGATGAACAAAATCACCTTCCAAAGAACACGAAGAATTTGGGATATAGAACATTTGTTGACCACTCGAGCATAAGTTCAAGTGATGGTGAACTTAAACTACAAATGAAACAAAAATTAAAAAGCAAAAAGAATGAAACTACTTGCTTTGAATGCAAGAAGAACAAAAATTGGGATGAATCGAGCTCCTTCGAAGACGAGGAGAAAATCAAGAAAGGCGAGGTGGCAAACTACGCCTTAACCGCTTTTAATGATAAGGTAATTAAAACCCCCTTAATATATTTCGAAATTACATAATGCTTTCCATGATGCATTTTCTTTTTAGTTAGTTTAGAATTTTTTTTTAAATTGTATGTTTAAAAATAAAAATGTAAAAAATTATGATCATGCTAGTAATTTTGAAAATAATCATGAAAACTGTATGTTTATGATAAATAAAATGATTTTGATTGAAAATATGATATTATGCTTAATGTTGATGCATGTTTTGATTTAACATAAATGAAATAGGCATGCTTATATAAAATAGTGTAAGTGTCATGCTTGACGATTGTATACTTAATGATGCATAAAGGTGTATTGAAAATATTAAAATTTTGATATCATGATTTGATGATTTTATGCATGAGATTTTAAAGTTATACATAATGATTTCTGTGGTTTATTGATCTTGATGGTTTTTATTACGGAATTTATTTTTTGATCCTAAACGATTGATGATATATATTCTTTTTAGCACAAAAAGGACAAAAGCATGCTTGTATGAAACAACTAAATAGAGAAAAGTATTTTTCTTGAAATTTTTTTTTCTCTATCTTGTTGACTTTGATGAATCTATTTTATCATCTTTTTATGAATCTCTTGAAAATGATTTTGATTTGATGATTTGAATTTGAATGGGCTTTATCTTGATTTTTTGAGATTTAAAACTTGAGATTTACTCTATAAAAATTGAGATCTTTTATCCTCAATGTTTCTTTTTGCCGTCTACCATCCAAATAAATCATGATTGGTATCATTGCTATATTTCTTCTTGTCGTGTACTAAAGAGAAAATTTTCCTAAATGAATCATGATTTTTCGAAACCATAATTTTTTTTATGATTCATAATGAATTGAGAAATTTTATATGCTTAAATTAATATCTTATTCTCACACATGATTGAATGAATTTTATCTATATCATGATCTCCTAAGAATTTCTTTCATTTTTTATTTAAAAAGGAGATGTGTCAAAATAAATCATGTCTTTTGGTATTCAAGTGATTTTATCTTTCATGACATGATGCGATTGTATTTATGGATTGTATGCCTTGAAATGATTAAAATATTTTACACTATTTTGTTCTTCTCTACTTCTTTCTTGTTTACAATGATAAAATGGGAAAAATTTTTGATCATGCATGATAGGATATAATTGCTATAATGAGAATTTTACACTATTACATGCCTTAATAACAAGTTAGAAATTATATATTTTGGATACAAAAATTTTCATGATGATGAACATGTTTTATCTTCATGATTGTGTTTGAAAATCTATAGCAAAACCATGTCCGAATGCATGAAAGTGTTAAATTTCATTTTCGGATTTTCTTGATCCTAACATGATTTAGTATTTCTCTTCCGGACTTAATGTAGCTTTCATAAGCATATGTCATATCGAGTTTGTTTCATATCATTGATTTTTGACATATGGAATCAATTAACAAATGCATCTCTCATATACTTATCGTGTGAAAAATATTTTTTTCGAGAAATGGATTTGATGAAATGATTCCTTCTTATGAATTCCTTCTTGAAAAAGGAAAATCTTTTTTAACATTTGCAAGGATTTGATTCACATACATATCTTGATCCTTGCAAAAATGGATTTGATCCTAGCAAAAATGAAAATAAATATTTATATCATGTTTGAGGATTTTACATTTTAATAATATGCATGAAGAGTTGTAGTGATGATTGATTTATTTTTAATATCATGCATAAAAAAAAGAAAATGTAATTTAACGAAATTAGTACCCTCATGATGTGAAATAAATGATGATTTGGAATCATGCATGTAATGATGATTTTATATTTTATGATTTGGTATGATGTATGCAATGATGAAATATTCATGAATTTGAAATGATGCATGCAATACTTATGATAATGATGTACATGATGTATTGCATATGATGTGTATCATGAATACTTTAACTGATGAATGTTTGGTATCATGATCAACATGTTGATAAATGTTTAAAAATTGTAATGTTTGAGTATCATGTATGATATGCTCATTAATGATGATTGATTTATTTTTCGGTATCGTGCATGAAAAATAAGGTTTTTGAAATTGTGTATGTTTTAATTTGAATATATAATGATGCACAAATAAGATTAATACTTACCTTTATCATAATCTAAAAATTGATATAAGGGTCTTCCCTTCTTTTTGACAATGACAAAAGGGGGGCAAGAATTTCTAGCATGGACATCATAAAAAGAGGCAAACTATGCTAAACTTGCACTTTGCAACGGAAGCAAAATTGCGAGCTCAAACATTACAAAGGAAGCAAAAATTTGCTAGCTTGCATGTTCTAAAATGTTATAACATTACTAGCTTGCAAGATGTAGAGCTTGCTATCTTGAACATCTTAAGAAACAAAAATTACAAAAGTGCTATCTTGCCTATCTCAAGAAGCAAAACATGCTAACTTGCACATCTAGCAAAGTTCACAAAATTTACATATTTCAAGAAGTAAGAGTTGCCTTCTTAAACATCTCTAATTTGCTAGCTTGCATGATGTAGAAGTTGCTATATCAAAAGAAGCAAAAGTGCTATCTTGTATGTTGTAAAACTTGCATATCTAAAACTTGATAGCTTGAATGTTCTAAGCATGATGTAACACTTGCTAAATTATCTAGCTTTAAAACTGCATGATGATAAAACTTGATATTATGTTTTTCATATAATGACTTGAACATATATTCCAAACACAAGAATAGTTGGACTTCTTCTTTTTGTTGATGACAAAGGGGGAGAAGTATGATGTTATGCATAAGTTTATACATAAGTTCATGATGACGTGTTGCAAGTATTCCTGATGAATATTGCAATGACTTGAATTCAGTTTAAATTAAAGGTTCTATCAATATGGCATATTAATAGGGGGAGTTTGTTTAAACTCTGGGAGTTAAGTTTAACTCCGTCATCAATTGGTTGTCATCATCAAAAAGGGGGAGATTGTTGAATCTAGTATTTTGATGATGAAACCAATTGATAATTGTGTTTATATTTTGATCTATGTTTTGAGTGACGCAGGATGCTTCGATCAGGATGAGATAATTAAAGCAGGAAAAATCATGTTGGGCCGGAGGAACATGTTAGAAGATTGGACGTTGGGCTGGTGGATCGGTCGACGTATCGACAGAAGGCTTCGGGCCATGGATTCAGGCATCGGGCCAAGAAGAGCGGGTATTGCGCCAAGGGTATCGGAGTTGCGAAGTCAACTGGCCAATTGGGCAATAGGCCGTAGGAGAGGACGATGCGCCGAAGAATCGGACGATGCGTTGAGGGACCAATGACATGCCAGACAACTTGATTAATGCTTATATTAATTATCTAGATTGAAGTTTATTTTACATGGGTAGGATTAACTACGATGGAAGTAAGACATGTAGTAGGAGTTGCGTCGGAGTCAAGACCATGATCAAGTTGGCGGTTCGAGAGTTCGACGGAAGTCCGGACGGTCGTCGGAGGTTCTGCGGGAACAAATCCGAGAAGTCCAGGAGCTTGCCAAAGAAGCTTGTCGAAACTCGCCAAGTGGATCATCGCAAGTCTAGGAGTTGGTCGAAAGTCTACCGGAGCATCGTCGAGGGTTCGTCGAATGTTCGCCGGAAGTTCGCCGGAAGAAGCGATTGACGCACCAGAGCAAGTTACAGTAAATGTCTTAAGAAATATTGTAGTTAGCATAAAGATTAAGCTAGTAATGGGAGGTGATCCCATTAATTTAATCTGGGAGGCAATTGGGCCCTTGATAGACCCAAATTGGGCTGAATGGATCAGCCCATTCGGACCCAGATTTCTTGGCCGGCGGTGGCACAGCCTGGGCCGGCGGTGGCACCACCCAAGAGCTCAATCTCCCAGGAAAGCTGGGCAGTGCAACCGCCCAGGTCAAGCGGTGGCATTGCTTGGGCTCAGTCTCCGAGTGAGACTGGGTGGTGGTACCGCCCCTGTCATGCGGTGGTACCACCAGAGCTCGATCTCCGAGCTCTGTCAGGCGATCGTACCACCCAGTCTGATGGTAGTACTGCCAGGACCCCGAAAATCTGGGAGATGACATTTTTGAGCTCTAAATTTAAACCAGTTTGGGGCCTATATAAACCCCACCCTTTCCTGCATAAAAGGGACTGAAAATCCAATCTTACTATGTGATTTTTAGAGCTCAAAAGTGTTGTATAAGCTAAAAGTTCTCCTCCCTCTTTTCTTCCAAGTTTCGATCATTCAAGAGAGGAGTGAAAATTCTATAAGGGTTGTCTCCTAAGCCCGTCAAAAGGAGTGAAATTGTAAAAGGGTGGTTGGCCTTCGCCTATTGAAGGAAGGCCTCTAGTGGACGTCGGTGATCTCGTTGGAGAAGGAAGCCAAAAGTGGATGTAGGTCAAGATTGACCGAACCACTCTAAAATTACGGTGCTCTCTAGTTTACATTTATTATTGCTGCTTACCTTACTGCAAACCTCCATATGTGCTTTACTTCCTCATTACTTTTGCTGCACTCCTTTATAACTCGCTTTCAAGTTAAGTTTTCGAAAACGGTTTTATATCGGAAACGATTTCATCATACGAACTTTGTTTTAAATCGTTGAAAGTTTTCCACTGTACTAATTCACACCCCCCCCCCCCCCCCCTTAGTCTCTTGATCATAATAACAAATTCATTTGATGCAAATTTATCATTTGATGAACTTTTAAATACTTTTTATGATTTATTTGATGAATGCAAGTCAATTAGCAAAAAAATATAAATTGTTAAAAAAGGAGCATGATTCTCTTATTAGTAATTATGATAGATTAAAAGTTGAGCACAATGATAGTTTAGTTTCATATACGATAAACTAGAATTACTTCAAAAGGAAAACTTACTACTTAAGAAAACCTTAGAAAAGTTTGAGGTTGGTAGCAAATCCTTGAACATGATCCTTGCTAACAAGGGTCACGTTCATAGAAAATGCAGAATCGAATTTGTGAGTAGCTCTCACCAAAATCCAACCACCTTTGTTAAAGGCCCTACTTTGCATGTTTCACCCTGAAAGAAATGTAACTTCTGTTGTAAATTTGGGCATGTAGCTTATCATTATCTATTTAAGAAATGTAGTCAACACAAATTGATTTGGGTTCTTAAAAGAACCTCAAATGATTCAATGCAACATGATAAGCTATATAGATCAATTTTTGCGGCACCCAAGGTCAAATATGTACCTAAAAATCATCCTTTTTTGTAGAAACGTTTACCATCATAAGTTAGGAGCAAGAGATAGTATCTTGATAGTGAATGCTCAAGGCATATGACCAGAGATCCATCTCAATTCTCTAAGCTCACTAGCATAGACGAAGGACATGTCACCTTCAGAGACAACAACAAGGGTAAAATCATTGGCAAAGGAGCCATTGGTAACAAATCCACCTTTTCTATTGAAGATGTATTGTTAGTTGATGGCTTAAAGCATAACCTTTTGGGTATTAGTCAATTGTGTGATGAAGGATATATCATTAAATTTGAATCTAATGCTTGCATTATTGAAAAATCATATAAAAACACATCTATGATTGCACTAAAATAAAATAACGTATACACTATTGACATTAATAATCTTTGCAATGAAATGTGTTTTTCGATTTTGAATGACGATGCTTGGCTTTGGCATAGGAGATTAGGTCATGCTAGCATGAAACTAATCACTCAAATTTCATCTAAAGAACTTGTAAGAGGAATTTCTCATATCAAGTTCATCAAAGATAATGTGTGTGATGCATGTCAACTAGGAAAACAAATAAAATGTAGCTTCAAACCTAAGAACCAAATAAGCACCTCTAAACCTTTGTAATTGATCCATATGGACTTGTTTAAACCAATTGCTATATCAAACCTAAGAGGTAGCAAATACGTATTTGTCATTATGGATGATTATAGTAGATACACATGGACTTATTTTTTAGCACACAAAAGTGAATGCTTTAGGTATTTCTCTAAATTTTATAAACTTGTTCAAAATGAAAAAGGGTTTTATGATTTCATCAATTCGAAGTGATCACGGTGGTGAATTTCAAAACCGTGATTTCCAAGAATTTTATGAATCTAATGGATACAACCATAACTTCTCTACTCCAAGAAATCCTTAACAAAATGGAGTAGTAAAAAGAAAGAATAGAAACTTATAAGAAATGACAAGAACCATGTTAAATAAACATAGCCTACCCAAATATTTTTGGACCGAAACCGTGAATATAACATGCTATGTTATGAATAGGGTTCTAGTTAGACCACTACTTTCTAAAACTCCTTATGAGTTGTGAAACAACAAAAAACCCAGCATTTCATACTTTAAAGTTTTTGGATGTAAATGTTTTATTTTGAATAAAAAAGATGCCTTAGGTAAATTTGATGCAAAATCGGATGAAGGAATTTTTCTTGGCTATTCTTCTATTTCTAAAGTATTTCGTATCTTTAACAAAAGAACCTTAATTATAGAAGAGTCTATTCATGTTGTTTTCAATGAAGTTTTCAAAGCCAAGAAAAATGATTTTGATGATGATGTTAATTTTGATGCTTTGAATTTAAATGAAACCCCTTCTCCATCTAGTAACTTGGGTGCATCTTCTTCCGAAACATCCTTATATAAGGAATGAAAGTATATAGATGCTCATCCTAAGGAGCTAATTATAGGAGACACATCAAAAGGGGTTCAAACTCATTCTTCTCTCAAGAATTTTTATGCCAACACCGCTTTTCTCTTCTAAATTGAACCAAAATGCATTGACGAGGCCTTGAAAGATGATTCATGGGTTATCGCAATGCAAGAAGAGTTGAATCAATTTGAGAGAAATGAGGTGTGGAAGCTTATTCCTAGGCCAAATGACCATTTAGTTATTGGTACTAAATGGGTCTTTAGAAACAAGCAAGATGAATTTAGTATCGTGGTTAGAAACAAGGCTAGATTAGTGGCCAAGGGTTTCAACCAAGAAGAAGGGATTGATTATGAAGAGACCTTCGCTCCTGTGGTACGATTAGAAGCCATAAGGATGCTCCTTGCCTATGCTAGTAGTAATAATTTTAAGTTATTTCAAATGAATGTTAAAAGTGCTTTTCTTAATGGCTTTATTTCCGAAGAAGTTTATGTTGAACAACCTCCTGGATTTGAGAATGATAATCTCCCTAATTATGTATTTAAATTGACTAAAGCTCTTTATGGTTTAAAACAAGCCCCAAGGGCTTGGTATGTGAGACTTAGTTCATTTCTTATCTATAATATTTTTTCTAAAGATAAGGTCAATACTATATTATTTATCAAAAATTTTAAAAATAATTTTCTTATTGTTCAAATTTATGTTGATGATATTATTTTTGGTTCTACGAATGAATCTTTATGTGAGTCATTTGCTAAAAGTATGATTCTTGAATTTGAAATGAGTTTGATGGGGGAATTAACTTTCTTTTTGGGCTTACAAATCAAATAACTAAGTAATGGTATATTTCTTAGTCAAATAAAATATATTTTAGAGTTGCTAAAAAGGTTTAATATGGATAGCTTAAAGGCTATCAATACTCCCATGAGCACCTCCACTAAGTTAGACATTGATAAAAGTGGAGAAAGCTTGATCAAAAAGCTTATAGGGGTATGATAGGAAGTTTACTTTACCTCACCGCAACTAGACTGGATATCATATTTAGTGTAGGACTTTGTGCTAGGTTTCAATATAATCCTAAGATATCTTATCTCAAAGTAGTTAAAATAATACTTAGATATCTTAAAGAAACCACAAATATAGGATTATGGTATCCAAAATCTGAGAACTTTGAGCTAATTGCTTATGTTGATGCGGATTTTGCTGGATGTAGATTAGATAGAAAAAGCACATCCGGAACATGTCAATTTTTAGGACATGCACTTTTTTCTTGGTCTTCCAAGAAACAAAACTCGGTTGCATTATCTACAACTAAAGCTGAGTATATTACAGCCAATATATGTTGTGCATAAGTTGTGTGGATGAAAAACACTTTAGAAGATTATAAGATTCATCTTAAAAACATTCCCATAAAATGTGATAACACAAGTGCAATATGTTTAACAAAAAATCTTATTCAACACTCTAGAACAAAACATATTGATATTAAGCATCACTTTATACGAGATCATGTTACTAATTATGATGTAATCTTAGAGTTTATTAATACAAAACATCAATTAGTTGATATCTTTATAAAACCTTTAAGTGAAGAACAATATGATTTTATTAGAAGAGAGTTAGGAATGTTAATTTGTCCAAATGTATGAATTTGATGTATATCTTTTTTGGACTATCTTTATGAATTTCTTGAATGGAGCTTTCATGAGATTATGCCATATCAAGTTTACTTCATACCCTTGCTCCATCACTTTTGATATACTCATTCACTTCATGGATTTCATTGACAAATGCATCTCTCGGATTTATCTCTTATAAATTTTTATTAAGAAATAGATTTGATGTGATGATCCCCTCATTATGAAGGCTTATTCATGAAATTTCTTTTGTCCTTCATATGATGATTCATTCACATGAATTCTTTCTTAATAAAGGAAGAATTTTTATGAATTTTTTTATATGAGATGAACACTTGCAAGAATGAGGATTTGATTTCACATGAATATTTTGATCCTTGTGAAAATTGGAGCATGATTTAATGAAACTCTTTTATCATTTTTGATTTGATTCAAATCATTTCACAAAGTTGGTTCTCAATGGATTTTCCTCCTAACTTTTCTTCTTCATGCAAAGTTTTTATGAAAAATAAAAAGGGAGAAGTTAAAGGAAGCTATCTCTTTAATGTTTATAACTTTTAATATTGAGAATTTATGAATGATACCATGTCATGAATGCTTGAAATATGATTGGTATACAAATTAAAATGTAGCATGAATTTTTACCACACTTGCATTGTTGAATTGTTCTCCTTTTTATTGATGACAAATGGGGAGAAATAATATCAAAATATGGTAAATTGATGACAAATGTATGTAATATATTTTATCATATATATTTGAAATGTTTGCTTAATAAAATTTGATAAGATATCTAGAGCTTAACTTGCTATTTTACAATTGATATCTTGCCATAGAATGATGAATTGCTATCTTTGTCATCTTTCATATTTGAAATATCAACTTAAAAATGGATGTCATGCCTTGACATCATTTTGAGAATATTAGATCATGATAGGAATCATGATGTGTGTATTGATAAGTTTAAATGAACTTAACTTATCAATTTGTTTCTTGAATTCAAAGGCCTTGAATTTAAGAATGCTTTTTCTCAAGTATGGCATATAGATAGGGGGAGTTAAGGTTAACTCCGTCATCAATTGATTGTCATAATAAAAAATGGGGCGATTGTTGAATCTCGGATTTTGATGATAAAGTCAATTGTAAGTTGTTTGATCTAATCTATATGTTGAGAAAATTGTGCAGAATTAACTACGATGGCAGTAAGACATAAAGCATGTGTTGTGCTAGAGTCAAGATCGAGATCTCATTGGGAGTTCGAGAGTTCGACGGAAGTCCGGACATTCGTCGGAAGTTCTGCGGGAACCAACTGAGAAGTCCAGGAGCTTGCCATAAAAGCTCGTCGGAACTCGCCAAGAAGATCGTCATAAAGTCCAGGAGCTTGCTAGGAGTCCGCCGGAACATTATCGAGAGTTCGTCGGAGGTACGTCGGAAGCTCGCTGGAAGAGTAATTGACGCACCAGAATAAGAAGCACTGTAAATTGTGTCTTAATTATCGTAGTTATAGCATAAATTAAGTTAGGATTGGGAGGTAATTCCACTAACTTAATTTTGGGCTAATTGGGCCCTTAACATGGCTGAATTGGACCGAATTGAGCACCCAATTCAGTCCCTGAAAACATGACCGGCGGTGGCACCGCCTGGAAAGCAGTGTCCCTGGATTCCTGGGTGGTGGTACTGCCCAGAATGGGCAATGGTACCGCCCCTGTTCGGCGGTGGTATCGCTAAGGGTCATATCAGCGGCTATAGTACCGCCCAGTAACAACAGTGGTATCGCTAGTACCCCGGATTCCGGGGATATGATACTTTTTTGCTCCAATTTTGAAGTTATTGGGGCCTATAAAAACCCCACCCTTTTTTGCATGAAAGGGCATGAAACTATTGGCTTAATCTTGAAGTCTTGAGTCTTAAAGTGTTGTAAAACTTAGAATTCTCCTCCTTCATCTCTTAACCTTGTAACCATCCAAGAAAGAGGAGTGAGACTTGTAAGGGTTGTCTCTTAAACCTGGGAAAAGGAGAAAGTGCTATAAAGAGGTATTCAGTCATTATCTATTGAAGAAAGGTATTTAGTGGATGCCGGAGACCTCGTCGGAGGAGGAATCTGAAAGTGGATATAAGTCACGTTGACCGAACCACTCTAAATCTGATTTGCATTTCGTTTTGAGCAATTTTCTGTAAATCATTTCATAGCAAAGTGTTTCTTCTCTTCATCTTACTTTCATAACACTTATGCTCTCTTATGTTTTAAAGTTACTATCTTTCCGAATCGATTCCTTCGAACGTACGAAATGTTTTATACGAGAATCGAAAAGTTTTCCGCTGCACTAATTCACCCCCCCCGGATCACTACCAGAGAGGAGGACAATTGACCTCCTTTATCCTCTCTTATAGATATGAAAGTTTTCAGGGATATACGATCTCCCTAAGTAACACATCATTCACATACACGTAGTTTTTCGATTTTCAATTTTTCACACATCAATTTTTACACGATGACAATAACCTTTTTATGAAAAATCTAAGATTTTTATTTTTTGTGCTTCCATTGCATATGATGCTCTGCCCAAGTTTTCCTGACACGAGGTGTCATTAGTACTCTTTTAGGGGTTGAAATGAATTGACTCAATTGCTCTAGGGATGATATACACGAAGATCGAAGTTAGATGAGTTTCTCGACCTAATTCACACTTAAATTAGTCCCAAGGTGGATATGATAAAATTAGTAAAAAATAACTAACCTTAATTATCACGTGAAAAATGAATATTTTGATAGGTAAAAAGATGAAGAATATTTCATGAAATATTAGATGGGTACAACCTCAAATAAATGTTTTTTGGATTGAGATCCACATGGGCAAACCATAACGCAAGTCTTGTCATCTAATTATTAACCAGGCTACCATATGTGCTACCACATGTCAAATCACTACTAGTGGAACATATTTTCCCTAATGTTTAATACATTCTTGCATAGTTTATTGGTCTCATGTTTGAGTCTAAGTTAAAGTGTCTTATACACCTTATTTAATATAATGAATGATAATTATTTTTAAAAAACTTATAATATTTCACTCTAGCTACTTCTATAAAAATAAATATATAAGCTTAAAAATTAAACTTTTAACGAATAGTTGATTATAATATATGCCAAATTCAAATATAAAGATCTAAATATAAAGATCAACAACTTTATAGGGTTATATATGTTGCTATTAATATAAATTAATATTTTAGTTAATAATTAACTTATAATAACCTGAAAATTAGCTACAACTATATTATGTATATTTATATGTGGTACTCAAAATTCATAGTATTGATTTGACCATATTTAGCCTCACTTCATTGATATAGTGTTATCATGAGAAAGGGAAATGAAGCCACGTTGGACTGGGATGATTTTAAAAGGTTTCTATTGACAATATGAGAGCTCAAAGGGTTTAAGTTCTAAAAGAGGACACAATGGTCAACTATCCCCTTTATAAGAGCCGAACACTACCCAACCTTCACCACACAACTTATCGTTTTCTCATCGATTCAAGCTAAAAAAGCGCAACGTGGCATAAGGTGATTGGATGCAAAAGATTAAGCATTAGAAAAGTGACATTAAACATCAGATTATTAGAATTAGAATTGGATCAGATGAGGAATAGAAAAGTGATATTAAATTTTGAAATTTGAATCGAATTGTACCCAAAGCAAACTGTATCTATCAAAGATTATTAGAACAGTTAACGACTAGAAAATGATAAAATCCATGATGCAACGAAGTTTGACTCGAAAACATCCTTACTCCACAAAACAATCGAATTAGGTCATTATGTATCTCACTTTCATGATGTGATTGAATAAGGTCATGAAGTATCCCTTTTCCAATGACACAATTGAATTAAACCGTGAAACAACTCTTTTTATGATGTAGTCAAATTGGACCTTGAAGTGATTGAATTTAGTCACAAAGCGATGGAGTCTATGATCATAAAACATCTCAACTTTATAATACGATCAAGCTTATCATGAAACACCACTGAATTACAATGAAAACATTGTGTCCCAATATCCTTTGTTTGTAATGCAATAAAGAGTAAATGATATATAAAAATGACATATAGACCTTGTATGTTACTAAGTTGGGCATCTAGTTAGTCTTATGCATGAACATTAGTGGGACGCACATTCAGTATAGGAGGCTAACATTCATATTTGACATGCCTTAAATATTTATTTTATGATAGTGTACAAGACTCACTTTTTGTGATAATGTACAAGACTCACTTAACAAAGGTTGAAAACTAAAAATTTTGTCTAATATATTTTATATCTAAAACATTGGTCTAGCGGTGATATACAAAGGTGATATACAAACACTTACAAAATCTTATTTAATATATGTTTATATTTTAAACATTAGTCTAGCGGTGATATAATATATGATTAATTATCATTTAATGCATTAACATTTTTTATACTTAAAAATACTTTTATTATTTGACTCCACATCTAAATCATTGATCGGATGAAACTATCGAAAAAATACATGTGGTTACGTATTTTACCTATAAAAGCCTTCTAGATAGGTTTTTTTGGCACATAAACTTGAGTATCAAAAAGACCTTTGTCAGTTGTGCTTCCAATTTAAGTTTTGTAGATAATTACATTGACTTCTATTCGCTTCTCTTATCAATCTCGAATCAAATTGACTCTGCGATATCCTTTGTCAAGTTGTATAAATATAAAGATCATTAATTGATATATATATATATATATATATATATATATATATATATAAGATTATTTTATTTTATTTAAGATGTTTGGCATGAGATAAGAGTAATAAATGTGGGATAAGGAGTCGCGCACCGCTCATGGGCTCCGACACGGGTAGAGTGACGAAAGTAGGCCTATACACGCAAACGGATTGGGCTACGTGAATCCAAAATCCGGTGGGCGGGGCGACGCGTTGGCTCCGCGAGCGGCGGTGACGAACTCGATGATCGCATCGCCAACCCGGCTTTTAGATTCGATGCGCGCGGCGGCGTCGGCTCGAACGACCCTACCCCTCCTCCTCTCCGCGTCGCCACGAAAAGCGATCCCGTCCTTGGCACCTCCGCCGGCCCGCGCTCTGTCCCTCGCCCCCGGCCTCGGCCTTCCCTCCCCCTGCCGCCTCCCGCTACCTCGGATCTCTTCGATGGCCGTGGCCTCCGTCGCTGCCCCGGAGCGGCACGATGCCGGGGATTGGTACTCCGTCCCAGATCTTAGCCTCCGTGACCACCGCTTCACCGTCCCCCTCGATTACTCCGCCGCTGCCGGCTCTAGCATCACCGTCTTCGCTCGCGAGGTCGTCGCTGGTAATGTTTCCGTGCCAGATTATCTACGAGCCGCTCGTCTTGATCTTTAATTCTCTGTCTAGTTAGGTTTTAATAAATGGTCGTATCCCAATCTACTACATCTTGTGTTCTATTGTTATTTTAATTTCTAGAGGATATACAAATGTCACTCTGCCTGAGCGATAGCTAGCCGTCCTAAACATGAAATAGGGGGTTGGCTCGAGTGCAGGAATGGTTTGCTTTGGAGATGTAAAGTCCAAGAAATGTAGAACAGCTAATTATTCGATGCAGTTAGTGGTTCGAAGTAAATCTGGCTGATTAATCGTTCCTCGATTTTGGAGGGTTTAGTTTCTGATTTGGCTTTAGGGTAAGAGGCAGGCCAATCTTAGGTGCTGTTGTGAGGTCTCCACACATAGGCCATTTAGTAAACACCGGTCTCTTTCCTGAAATATGCTATTTAAGTCTGAAGTCTGAAAAATTATGTTTATTCATCTCCAGTTTGAAATATATGCATTTATGTTGCAGTTGGGAAAGAAGAAGAACAACTGCCATACTTATTGTACCTACAAGGTGGACCTGGATTTGAGAGTCCTCGGCCTACTGAGGCTAGTGGATGGTTGAAGAGAGCATGTGAAGAGTATAGAGTTGTTTTGCTTGATCAGGCATGATCTTGAGTCCCAAAGAATTTCATTCTTCTGTAGATTCTTTGTTTCACTTTATAGTTCTCATCTTGTATGATTGTTGTCTCAGCGAGGAACTGGTTTATCAACTCCTTTGACAGTCTCATCTCTTTCACAAATCATGTCTGCAACAAAATTGGTTGAGTACTTGCAACATTTTCGGGCAGATAATATCATTAAAGATGCTGAATTTCTTCGTAGCTGTCTTGTACCAGATTCTGGAACCTGGACGGTGCTAGGGCAAGTATATATTCTCCCATTAATCATTTACTTTTTAATTTATTATTGTGAACATAATTGACATTGTATTAGTTTTTAGGAGAATGGGATGATCAGTCAGGTTGATGTTATTATACCACTTCTTAAGATGCAACATGTACTGAAGTATTTATCTTTCATAAATTTTAATCTGGTTGCTTAATTATTTGCATAATCCTAATTGAAGTGATTGAAGAAATTTGTTTTTCTAGAAATGCTACGGCACATGCCAGTTAGTAACACCACTAACTGATAGTGATAGAGTTGGGTTTTGAGTCAAGCTAAAATTTAGCAGGTTAGCTTTGGATTTGTAATTAAGATTTGATTGAATCATTTTGGGTCTAGGCTTAGATCTATTTTGACTCAGTTTTTATTTGTTTAGGATCACATTGTAATTGTTTTTTGGAGTCCTACATATATTTGCTTAAGAATCATATGATTAGGAACATCAGCTAGCTTATTAAAATAATTGAGCAGTTGAGATTTTAAAATATCTTATATATAATTTTATATGTCCTATTTGGACGTGACATTTGTATGACTAACATTGTGTTAGGATTCCTTTATTTTCTAAGATTTTGAATAGTGCTTATTGAATTTGTTTAGTTCAGTAAGAATCGGATAGGAGTTTATTTAATAATTATTTATTATTAAGAGTCCAAGTCCTGGTGGACTTTAGGTGGAACTTTATAAATAGGGATGTATCTGTTTTTTTTCATCAATCAATGAAATATTATCTAGTCTTTTGACAAATCCAAGGAGATCGATCCCCTCAAAGTGATCAAGGAGGCCGATCCCCTCGAAGTAATCATCCATTTTCTCCCTCTTCTTCTACAATAAAACCCTAGGGGTCTTATCATTTGGTATCGGAGCAGTGATCCTCGGCATTCTCGCTGCAATTTCTCACAACACTTCATCGCAGTTATCATCATATATATATATAAAAAAAGAGTAAGAGAAGCGAGAAAGGGCCGCCGCAGCCACATCCTTCTTGAGCGAGGCTTCGCCCTTGCTTCCCCTGCTTCCGGTCAGCGACCACCGCCGCCGCTGCTTCCCCGCTAGCACCCCCCCTCATTGCGCTGCAGCAGCCCTCCAACCGTGCTCCCTATCCCACTCGAGCAAGAAAAGGCCGCCGTCACTATTCCTAGCTAGTGGACCACCCCCATCTGGTGACCCTTTACTACTCTTCGCCCTCGGCGACCCTTTGCTGCTCCTCACCCTCGGTGACACTGCTCCCAGTGGCACCGCCACTGCTGCCTCTCAACCCTGGCAACAACCTTCTCTTCTCACAGCGGCAGAAACGAAGCATTGTTCCCAACTGTGCCACCATCACTTCCCCTTCTCCACCGGCATCCACAATAGCCACCGGTTGCCACCGCAGCAGGAAAGGAAGAAAAGAGGTGAAGCAAGGCAACCGCAACTACCGCAGTCACTGCGGCCGTCGGTCCCTCTACTGTCGCAGCCGCTGGTTGCCACCACCGCCGTCGGTGCTTCCCAACCAGTGACCACCGCCGCCCGCCTCCTAGCCACGACTCTCGTTGCCTCCCCTTGGGTCGCAGTCGCAACCACTAGATCCACCATCCTCTACATCTTCTACCACTCAACCATTCCCCCTCATTCCATCGTAGCCACCCTCCAACCGCAGCCACCCAGCCCTCAACAACTGCACATAGCCTCCCAGCCCTCAGCAGCACGCCTCCTAGCCGAGAGCAGCGTGAGGGCAGCTACGCCCCATCCTGCTTGAGCGAGAAAGGGCTGTCGCCGCTGTTCCCGACCAACAAACCACTCCTCACGCCGACGTCGACTCCTCGCAGCGACTGCAGCGCTCTCACCCGAACGTTGCCCCAGGCTAAACTTCACAGCAGCCGCACCGAATAGTGCAGTACTGATGCCCTTGACTCGACACCAAAAACAGGAATTGGAGATTACAGATCTGTAGTCTTACACAATTGCTACCGATAACTCAGTAAAAGCCCAATTAGAAGCCTTGGAAACCAGAATTGAGAACCGGCTACAAGAAACCCTTAACGATTTTAAAAATGTCTATTGGAGGGTTTCAACAAGTTTCAACAAGATGAAAGTTCAAGTCTTACATTGAACCGATCTGGAGACACAGGAAATATGAACCAAGAATAGGACACAAGCTACCCACGCATGAAGATGGAATTTCCAAGATGGAAAGATGAAGATCCCACTAGTTGGATCTCTAGGGCAGAAAATTTTTTCATTTTCGCAGAATTCCAAAAGAATCCAAGATAGAAATAGCTTCAATCCAACTAGATGGAGATGCAATCCAATAATATGATTGATACGAAACCTACCACAGGGTTCCCTCATGGGAGCAATTCAAGAGAGGACTTCTTATTCGCTTTGGACCATCTGAATACGAGAATGTTGATGGGTAGCTCGCTAAAATTCGTTAGACTTTCACAGTGTTAGAATATCATAGTAGATTTGAACAATTGTCAAATCAAGCCACAGATTGGTTCAAACGATAACTGGTAGGTACATTTATCGAAGGACTTAATCCATATATCCGGTGTGAAGTCAAAGCTCGCCAACCCCGTACTATGACAGCCGCAATATCATTTGCACGTTTACATGAGAAAAAAATTAGCAGGGAAAATCGTCGAAACAAAAGTGACAACAAACAGATGATCAGCAAGCCACCCACCCATCTATTTCTAGTCGGAACCCTAACACCCGAAGACTAACCCGAGAAGAACTCAAGGAAAGATCAACGAAGGGTTTGTGTTGGCACTGTGATGAAAAGTGGAGTAGGGAGCATCGATATAAATAATGACAACTTCTGATGATTGAACCAATTGGGGAGGAACCAGAAGCTAACAATGTGGACTCCGATCATGAAGGTATAGATTCTGATGAAGATGTTAGACCTATCATACATACAATTCATGCATTAGCCAGCTACTCTAACCCACAAACTATGAAAGTTGGAGGAATTTTGAAACATCAGCATGTTACAGTTTTAATTGATATTGGTAACACTAACAATTTTATGGACAGTAAGGTTGCTGACAGATTGACCTATCACATTGAAGGCTGTGACAAATTCGAAGTAAAGGTCGCTGATGGACGGATTTTAACTTGTGATAGCAAATATTTGAAGATAAAATTGATTATACATGGCCAAGAGTTGCTTGTGGACTTCTTTTTGCTACTCTTGGAAGACTTCGAAGTGGTGCTTGGAATTAAATGACTATCAACCCTGGGTGATGTTTCTTGGAATTTTTTTAAACTAATCATGAAGTTTTTTATTAATGGAAAGCAGATGATCTTAAAAGGAAGACGTGGAAGTAAGGTCACAACTACCACTAGTCATCGGATGGAGAGGGTTCTCTAGAAGACTACAATAACTACTACACTGAAAGGCCGGCCTATTGCTTACACTATCAAGAAGTGGCGATCGTACTTACTTGATCAACGGGTTATGATGCGTCGCAAATACCATGTGACTGAAGTGCTGAAAAAGAAGCTCCCTAAGTTTGATGCTACTCAACCTTGAGGACAAGGTTGATTTAAAGGGGGAGGAAATATTAGGATCATTTTATTTTCTAAGCTTTTGAATAATGTTGATTGAATTTGTTTAGTTCAGTAAGAGTCGGATAGGAGTTTATTTAATATTTATTTATTATTAAGAGTCCAAGCCCTGGTGGACTTGAGTGGAACTTTATAAAGATGGATGTATCTGTTTCTTTTCATCAATCAATGAAATATTAAGAAAGAAATTTATGTACTTTCTTGAAGTCCTAGAATCCTGGAAGCATAAAATATAGCATTGGTGCTGGTTAAGACAGCTTCTCTTGCTTTCCTTCTGCTCCATGCAAATTATCTGAATATGGTTAGTGTTCTGCAGCATTTTAAATCTTGCACTGTGGCATCTGGTCTCAATCTTCTCACCAATTTTCTTTTGACAACCTTTTGCATTCTATGTTGTTGCATTATGGAAGATTACTACCACTTTTAAATGCATCAATGCCAGAATCTGAGATGTGATGGTGTAATCACCATTGCAAGGTAGGTGTTCTTACTCTTACAGGAGATGAGGGGTCTATTTGCATTAGATAGACAGATGTGCATTACATGAATATAAATCCTTGCGTTTAAACCATCATAATCAATATCGATATAATATCTAAAAGGAAGACTGATACATGCAATCATGATTATTTATCAGTAGTAATCTACATTCATGTGGTAAGTACAGACAACTTTCTTTGTGATCACTCACTGCAACATCTTGGTGATAAGATATCATGAAAGTTAATTTTGCTGAATTTCAAAACCATGGGGAGAAAGACAAAATTGAATGCATTCCAAGGTTAGGATAGCAATGTTATATGAATGGATATGCTTGGCATCTTCATACTACGCATCGAATCTGCAGATCAACTCTACCAAATTTGTGATTGTCACATTTTATTCTTATTTAGGATATGATTTCCTTTTTCAACAGTAGAGTTTTCTTTCTTTGTTTCTTTCATTTGCAATGACAATCTTCATAATCTTAAGTTTCTACACTAGTTTCTTTGGATAGAGAAACAAATCAAAACTACTATACTTGTTCTTGATAACATGGAAGTCAAATGTGGAATATGCACTCCTTGCTTGTTCTGCATCAATAGTTCTAACTATACAAGAATTCTCTTGAGACTTATTAAATTTGAGTGGTTGTTCAAGAACTCCTATGAATAGCCTTTTTAAACACAGTAGGCGTCAAGGTCCCAAAATGCGTGAGGTATTAGGCACTCACCTAGGCGCTCACCTCAGCAAAGCGAGGCTCTCTTGAATATTAAAATTTTAAAAATATATATTATGATTGATAAATATGATCACAAAAATAAAAAATGACATGTCAAATTGAAATAATATAAAGTCCTAAATTACATTGTCCATCTGTTAATAATAAAAATGTCAAAATAGTGAAATTTAACATCAAATTCAATGATCATCATAATCAACTACTCAAACTTATCATCATCTTCCTCTCCCTCTACAACTATAGAATGTTGTTTGCCCTAATACAATAATTAAATCAGAGTAATTTTCATCTATAGGGATAATAGAAATGGCTATCAGGATGTTGTTTTGCACAAGGGTTTAAATTGGTGCCCGAATGCTCGGGTGAGGCAAGGCAAGGCTCGAACACCTAAGGCCTCTTGACCAAGCAGCGCACTTTAGTAAAGTGTTGCTTGGGCACCTCGAGCGAGCGCCCAATTCAAACGAAGCAATCGAACCATACTATTAAGTATGGTTCGGTTGAACAATAGCTAGTTGATTTAATTGAATCAACTAAGCTACATATTATTACTATATTTGCAAAACCCACAATTGTTGCCTCTATTGTCAATGCTTCCTTGGTCGTTGCCTCCATCATCAATGCACAAGACCGACACTTCTTTATCGTCGACGAATGGGTTCGACGGCCTAGCTTTCGTGCGTAGTTCCCTCCATCGATGCTGCTTCTGTGTGTAGCTCCTTCCACTGTCGAGGAAGAGGACCGCAGCTTCCTCTGCCACCGATGGACATATATGAAGATTCCTCTACTCACGACATCGCCATCCGTAGCTTTCGCTGTCATCGTTGTTGTCATCCGTAGCTTCCACCGTCATTGCTCCTATCATTGTAAGTTTCCTCTGCCGTTACTATCGTTCGCAGCTTCCTCCACTGCCATTATCGTCGTCCGAAAGTTCCTCCGTCATCGTTGCCCTTTTATTCCCCACTTTCCATTGTTGGTAACTCTTTTCTTCCCCTCTAATTACTATTAACAGTAGATTGTTAACTATTGTTATCATATAATAGTCGCTATTTAGATTTTAACACTATAAATCTTTATTTATTTAAAATTGTTATTAGGTTTTCAGGCAAGGATTGAAATATCGTACTGTATCGAAGTTTCGACATTCTCTCGGTATGGTACGGAACTGTATATCGGGTGATATACCGCTCGGTATATCGTTCGGTGTGTGTGTGTGTGTGTATATATATATCACGCCTGGTAGCGAGTGTTCCACGTACCGATTTACTGTCGAACCGGTACATACTGCCCGTACCGGGCGGTATCATTCGAAACTGTATCCCTTAGTTTCAGGATTAATGGCAAGTGTACAAAGCAATTCAGAAGATTCATAAAAAAATTCAAGAAAGGAACCTGCTTGGTATACAATTATCTAAAGGATCCTAAAGATTCTAATACAGTTACTTGCATCTTTTGTGATAAGATTGTTTGATGTGGAATTTTTTGTGCAAAGCAACATCAAGTAGATAATTTCAAGATTACATCAATATGCAAGAAGTGTCCACCTGACGTAAGAGAAGAGTTGCTGGCTTATATGATTAAAAAAAATGCAAAGGAATAAATCCTATGAGATTTTACTCGAGGATAATATTGAATATATTAGAGATGATGAAGATAAAGACTATTCAGAAAGTGTCAATTGAAGTGGGAAAATAATATATGATAGAAAAGTAAAAGAAGCCATGGTTGTTAAGAAGGGTAAAAAGCGACCGACGGACTTATATATGTATCAAGGATCACAAAAATAATAAGGGAAGCAAGAGCAAAATTAAGACAAACAAATATAAGTGATGCTTGTGAAAGAAAATAAAGGGAAGAATAATTTAGCATATTGCTCACTTTTATCAGGTTGACTTTCCCTTTAGTAATTGTTATTGAGATAGTTTTAAAGAGATGATTGAAGCTATTGGAAGATATAGTGGAGGATTAAAACCTCAAAGTTATTATAAATTACGCGTTCCATTATTAAAAAAAAAGTTGGATTATACAAATGACTTATTAAATGGCCACAAAGAATAATGGATAAAGCATGATTGCTCTATCATGTCAGATGCTTGAACCGATAGGAGACATAGGAGTATAGTTAATTTTATGATCAAATGTTCTTTAGGAATCATGTTTGTGAAGTTAATAGATGTATCATCTATTATGAAATCTAGAGAAAAGATAAATGAGTTGCTTGATAAGTTTGTGGAAGAAATTAGTGAACAAAATATTTGTCCAAGTTATAACCGAGAATAGAAGCGACTATATGTAAACTGACAAGATTTATCTTTTGAATTTTTTAATCTTTTAATTATTTTATATCTTTAATTTGAATGGAAGAACTATATGACTCTTAAGTCTTATCAATTTTGTTATCCTTTGCCTTTGGTAAATTACTTAATGTAAAAAGACAATACTTATATTGGACTCCATGTACGATATTTTGTAATTGTTTAATGTTGGAGGATATTAGAAAGATTCCTGACATAAAAAAGACTTTAGAAAGAGCAATATTTGTCGTTGGATTTCTTTATAATCATATTGGGGCTTTGAATATTACGAGGGAATTCACAAGCAATGAGGAATTAGTGAGATGTAGTGTCACTCAATTTACTTCTTCTTTCTTGACATTACAGAGCATGCATTGTCAAAAATATAACCTAAGAAACATATTTACCTTGGATAAATGGGCGATAAACAACTGGCCAAAAGAAACAAAAAGTAAGAGGGTCGATGATGTCATTTTAATGTCGTCCTTTTGGAATCCTTTTGTTCAAAGTCCTTCGGTTATACATTAAAGGTAATGGGCCCTTTTGTTCAAGTCCTTCGGTTGGCAAATAATAAAAAGAAGCATCCAATAGGATATATTTATGAGACTATAGATTAAGTAAATGAGACGATTCAAAATTTTTTTGATGGAAATGAAGAAAAGTATAAGAAAATATTTGCAATAATTGATGAAAGATGGAATTGTCAACTTCATCGTCCATTACATGTAGTAGGATATTATCTGAACCCAGGATTCTTTTATAAGAACATCTCTATTGACTTTGATGCAGAAGTTATAAATGGGTTATATAAGTGCGTTGCAAGATTGATTCCAATCCTCGAGGTACAAGAGAAGATAATACATGAATTATCTTTATATAAGAATACTAATGGTCTTTTTGGAATTCCAATAGCAATTTGATTTAGGATAACTACATCCCCAAGTATTTATAAATTTATATTAATTAATTTCTTGTATAGTATATTATTGTTAACAATAAAGTAAAATTTTCAACTGAATGGTGGAGTCTATTTTGAAATTGTACCTCGAACTTGTAGTAATTGACTATCAAAATTCTTAGTTTGACTTGTAGTGCAATGGGTTGTGAGTAAAATTAGAGTGTTTTTGAGCATGTAAAGTTCACAGAATATTTTTGTTTCAATTAATCTATTCTTTTTTAGATAGATGTATAATATATTTTTATTATATAACATGATAGATTCACACAAAGAGAAGAAATCAGTTAGAGCATCGACGATTACATGATCTGGTTTATATAAAGTATAATCAAGCATTGAAGGCTCATCATGATTTGCGAAATAACATTGATTTAATCTCATTACAAGACATTGATTATTCAAATGAGTGGTTGGTAGGGGAAATGGGTTCGAACTTACAAGATGCCTAAGATGAGTTTGTATTTGAAGATGACAGCTTGACATGGGGAGATGTGACAAGAGCCATAGGTATTGGAGAATTACAGATATATATAAGATAGATGACGAAGGCAAAAATGAGTTCAAAAGCCTCAAGTTTATCTCTTGTCATTATCGGAGAGAAGGTAACATTTTGATGAAGATAGATGAGAGGAAGAGAGATGATGATATGTTTGAGAGTGACGATGTTGATGATGATGATTAAATTTGATGTAAAATATTATTGTTTTGAGTCTTCTGACATTTTTGTTATTAAAAGTAAGATTCTGAATATCGTACCATACCGGTGTAGCGATCAGCTGTCGGCATGGTACGGTACGTATCGAGTTGTACCGAATGTATTGACACATGGTCTACTAAGGTGTACCCATGTATACTGCCTATACTGATCCTCTATCGGATCGATATATACTGTCGTACATATCGGACTTATATGTACTGTCCGATATGTACCGCCTGTACTGTCCGTACCAAGTGGTACGGTATGGTACGGTATTACAAACCATATTTAAAAGATGGATAATGTGACTTGGTATTTTAGATCTTTTAAATTCAATGTCGTATTTTTATTTATATAATCATATTTATCAGTTGTAGTATATATTTTTTATATTTTAATATTTCAGAGCGTCTCGTTTTACTTGAGCGAGCGCTGGAGCATTTGGGGATCTTGGTGCCTTTTGGCACCTAGCGCTTTTTAAATCATTGGTTTTGGAGGAAAAAGAAAAGATATCAATTGATGTTCCTACTTAAAGTATATTTTTATGTTCTAAGCAATGTTTTCAAAAGGGGTGAAATTTGAGGTGGATGCTAATTACTAAGCAGTGTTCTTTAATCATTGTTATGTTCTAAGTAGTGTTGTCATATCAATGTGATATATGTGGCTAAACAGAAATATGCTAAATAGGTATCTACTCGTGGAGACCTATGCTAAACAGTGTTTTCAATATAGTGCTAAACAATTCTGGAGAGTGGACTGAGAACAGAAGTAACCAGTGGTTGTGGAGGAAGGTGAGAGTGGTGGACTAAGCTGCAGCGGCAAATGGATGAAGTTGCTATGGCAGATGATCGGCAGATGAAGGCAGCGACAGCGGATGAGGTTGTCGATGATGGCGGACAAGGTTTTCGACGGTGACAGATGAGGTTGTTGATGGCAGCAGACATAGGGTTTCGTTTTCAGTTCTGTTTTCTTTCAATGGTGTTTGGGGGGACAGGGGGGGTTAAGGTAACTACATTAGTTGGGTTGATTGAACCAACTTACTCGTCCAATCAAACCCATGCTCGAAACTAACCCAATATGTCTCAGGCACTTGCCCGAGGCACCCAACTTCTGGGCTTAGGTGAATGCCCAAGTGGCATTTCATTGAAACACCTCGCCCCGAGGTTTTACAGGGTGCTTGGGCCTTGTCTCTCCTTGCTCGAGTGTCTTTTGAAAACACTACCTGTGGAAAATATTACTCTCTGTAATGCAAAGGTAATGTCATCTAGCAGAACTTTAATAAATTTTGGTGTAATTTTTTATCTTTGCATGATTTTACGAAGTTCAGTTGTCGACAATAATGGTTTCTGTAGAGCTTTGAGCATTTCACATGCCAGAGTTCTGCTACACTAACACTCAATATACTATTTTGATCAACCTCTTTATTCAAAATATGACTTCTTGTAGAACTTTATAATCTGAGATCTTGACAATCTAAATCTAGTACATTTCTTCACCTATCATTTATAGTTTATATCTAGTTGGTTTTTCAATTTCTAAAGATCTCTATGTGATATGAATACTTGATATGTTTTATACATTTTGCAGTTATTTGCATTTGATTAATTGACTCTGCTTATTATTTCACTGGTGTAGAGCTACGGTGGCTTCTGTGCAGTTACCTATATGAGTTTTGCTCCAGAAGGCCTAAAGTCTGTTCTCCTAACCGGTGGGATTCCACCAATTGCAAAGGGTTGCACTGCAGATGTTGTATACAGAGCCTGTTTTGAACAAGTTGTGCATCAAAATGAGAAGTACTATAAGCGGTTTCCTCAAGATGTTAAAGTTATTTGTGATCTTGTAAATTATCTGGCCAAAGCTGAAGGTGGAGGGGTTAGTCATATTATTTAAATTCTACTCTTTTTGATTTCCTAATATTTCTTTAACTAGAGCATATTAGTTTATATCTGAATAGGTGTCTCTTCCATCTGGAGGTATTTTAACCCCAAGGGGATTGCAAACTCTTGGACTTGCAGGGTTAGGTTCTGGTGGTGGTTTTGAACGTCTACATTACATGTAAAGGAACAATCTAGTTTTAACTTCTGACACCTTATCATTCATATCATGGGCTTAATGTATTTTTACTACAGGTTTGAAAGGGTCTGGGATCCTGAACTAGTTCCAGGAACGGGGAAGCGGATAAGTTACTATTTCTTGAAGGCTGTAAATATCATTCTTTGCACTTTTTTCCAGTTTGTTTTATCATAATGCATAATATATTTGAATGCATGCTCATTTTTTTCTTATACTAATTTTTCTTGTGTATGAGCTCTGCAATGGAGAAAAAGCTATAGTTATTCTTTGGAGCTTTCTGTGGTGCATGGATCATTTTGTGTTGTTTTTAGTTCTGCATGTTTTTTCTCTTATTAATGACTTTTCTATTTCAGAATGTACTGGTAGGCTGCTCAATTTGCAATGATTGACTTTATATCCTTCTGACAGTTTGAGAGCTGGATAGACTTTGATACAAACCCACTCTATGCTCTTTTGCATGAATCAATTTACTGCCAGGTGACTAGGGTTATCTCTAACTAAAAGAGTTTCTTTAGTTGACCAGATGTTATAACATATTAACTTCATGCATGTTTTTATGATTTATTTTTTTTGTTGCTTGTTCCTGTTTTTGATGTAGGGAGCTCCATCACAATGGTCTGCACATAAAATAAGGGGTGAATATGATAGCATATTTGATCCAATCAAAGCTGCAAAAGAATGTCGTCCTGTATTTTTTACTGGAGAGGCAAGTGTTGGTCATGCAGAGGCTAGGCATTTTTTATTGAAAAATCATGGTTGATCTTAATCTTCACAATAATAAAAATATTGTTCATGAAGCAAAGTTTCTGAAGTAGATAGTATGAGTATTTGTGAGTTTTTTAAATCATTTTGTAGAACTTTATTGTGGAACCCCCAAATGCATTTAAGTGATGTGCAATAAAGAAATACTGATTTCAGTTAACTGGCAATAAACATATAGTTGTGGGTATTTTACCAAAATCTATGCTACATCAGTTAATTGAGATCCTGCTTTATGCAGCGATCTCAGAGTTGTAGCAAGCTAATTGAATTAAAATCATTGCCTGGCGATACCAGAGCATTTTGTCTTTCTGGACTCCAGTGTCATGTTGGCCTAATGAAGCTTGGTTGTTGAAAATTTTTGGGCCTAAACATTGAGTTCTAGGTAAAATGGCCTTATTTACTAGATTTTAACATATTTTGGCTGTACTCTTGTCCCTGGTAAAAATGTTGCAGCATCAGACATTTTAAAAACCAGGGGATTTGTTGTATGAGACCTCATGATCAACTTAGTCCTCACGGTGACTTGGAATAAGTTGCTTTGGTAGATGGCAACTGTAATGTCCTTTTTGTTTAGTAGGAAACAAGGTGAATCTCTAATCTTATCATTGTATGATTCATGCATGTGAGTAATTTCTTAGGGGCTACACTCAAAAGCCTTATCCATCCTTCTTTGCCCTTCATTTTTGTCACTGTTCCAGCAGCTCAAGTCAACTATTAGTCAACAAGAAGAATCACTGATGCAAGAGCGAGTTTGTAATCCTACCCTATACAAGCTCTGCTTGCTTTGGTTGCACTAAAGTTCTTGACTAGGAAAGTTGTTTGGTGCTTAATGGTTATTTCATTCAAGGATTGAAATTTTGTATTATACTGAAGTTTCAAGCTTCGCTTGGTACGGTACGGTACCTATCGTGTACCGAGCGGTACACCTAATTTAGGCGTAAAATCCTTCAAAAATACCTGAAAATAAAAAAAAAATTAGAATAGGGTTTTTAAGTTAAGAAATAAATATAGTAATAGTATAAGTTTAGCAAAATCAATATAAATTAGGTAAGAATAGTATCACATATCTTTTTCGGACTTTGAGGAATAGCCTTGTACAAGGTCCGTATTTCAGTCCATTATGTCCTTCTGTAAATATTGAAATATCTATAGAAAAATCATTTGAATTGTTAGACTATTTTATTATAATATAAACTCTAAAATTCAAATGAATTAAATAATCACATATGTAGATATACATGATTACTGATTCTACTACCAAAATAAACGATGGGCCTTCATGGGCGATGGATCCAATGATTTAAAAAGCGCTAGGCGTTAAAAGGCGCCACGGTTCAAAAATGCCCGAGGCGCTAGGCACACGCTCGAGCGAAGTGAGGCGCTAAAATATAAAAATATATAATATAATTAATAAATAAAATTATTTAAAAATTTAAATAAAAAAATGCTATTAAATTAAGGCGTCACGGTTAAAAAGCGCTCGAGGCGCTAGGCGCTCGCCCGAGCGAAATGAGGCACTAAAATATAAAAATATAAAATATAATTAATAAATATATTTATTTAAAATTTTAAATAAAAATATGCTATTAAATTAAGAAAATAAGATACAAAATCATAATATCACATTAACAAAAAGTTTCAAAATTCAAAACAATAAAATTTTACATCAAAGTTATTCATCATAATTAATATTATCGTCATTTTCACACAAATCATCTTCATTGAATTTGTCCTCTTCCTCTTGTCCTTCGACTCCTTCATCAAAATATATTTCATTCTCTATGTCTTCAACAATAGCAAGAGTCGAGCTTAATGCTTTTGCACTCATTTTTCTCTTTATCATCTATCTTGTATATGTTTGTAATTCTCCGGCACCTGAAGCTCTTGCCACATCTCCCCATGTCAATCTATCATATTCAAATATAAGCTCGTCTTTGGCATCTTACAAGTTAGCACCCATTTCTCCCACCAACCACTCATTTGAATCATCAATATCTTGCAATGAGATTGAATCGATTCTATTTTGTAAATCATGAGAGCCTTAAAAGCTTGATTATATTTTATAAAAACAAGATCGTGTAATCGTTGATGTTCCAACCGATTTCTTCTCTTTGAGTGAATCTGTCATGTTATATAATTTTAAAATATATTAATACATCTATCTAAATAATTAAATTAATTAAAATAAAAATATTTAGTAATCCTTACATGCTCAAAGACACTCCAATTTCGCTCACAACCCGAAGCATTACATGTCAAACTAAGTACTTTGATAGCAAATTACTATAAGTTCGGGGTGGAATTTCCAAATAGACTCCACCATTCAGCTACAAAATTTATGTTATTATTAGCAATAACATAGTAACATACTATAGATGAAATTAATTATATCAAATTATTAATACATGGAGACGTAGTTGTCCTGGATCGAACAACTATTGGAATTCCAAAAAGACCTTCGACATTTTTATATAAAGATAATTCGCGAATAATCTTATCTTGCAACGCATTGATATAACCCATCAAGGCTTGAAACTAATCTTGCAACGCATTGATATAACCCATCCAAAACTTCTACATCAAACCTAACAAATTTAATCTTATAAAAGAATTCAGGGTTTAAATAATATCCTACTGCATGTAAGGGATGATGAAGTTGACAATTCCATCTTTCGTCAATGATTGTAAAAATTTTCTCATATTTTTCTTCATTTTCATTAAAATACCTTTTAATCGTCTCCTTTGCTCTATCCATAGCCTTATAAATATATCCTATTGTAGGGTTATTTTCATTATCCACCAACCAAAGGACTTGAACAAGAGAGCCCATTACCTTTAATATATAAACTACATGATTCCAAAAGGATGGCATTAAGATGATATCAGTAGCCCTCTTGCCTTTTGCTTCTTTTGCTTATTTGCTTGTCACCTATTTCTTAGAGGTAAACATGTTTCTCGGATTATGTTTTTGACGATGCATGCTCTGTAATGTCAAGAATGAAGTTGCAAATTGGGTGACACCATATCTCACTAATTCTTTGTTCCTTATGAATTCTCTCATCATATTCAAAGCCCCAATATGATTATAAAGAAATCCAACAACAAAAATTACTCTTTCTAAGGTTTTCTTGATATCTAAGACCTTTCCAATATCCTCTAACATTAAATCAATACAATGTGCCGCACATGGAGTCCAATATAAGTGTTGTCTTTTTTATTCAAGCAATTTACCTGAGATAGAGGATAACAAAAATAATAAGACTTACGAGTTTAACATATTTAATTGAAGATAAAATAATTAAAAAATTCAAAAGATGAATATTACCAGCTAATACATAGTTGCTTCCATTGTCGGTTATGATTTGAACGACATTTTGTTCTCCAATTTCTTCCACGAACTTATCAAGTAAATCATATATCTGGTCTCCAAATTTTACAAAAGATGAAGCATCTATTGATTTCACAAACATAGTCCCTAAAGAACAGTTAATCATAAAATTAATTATACTCCTACGCCTCCTATCAGTCCAAACATCTGACATAATAGAGCAACCATGTATTGCCCATGATTATTTATGATTCATTAGTAAGTCATTTGTATAATTCAACTCTTTTTTACAACAATGGAACTTACATCTCGTAATAACTTAGAGGTTTTAATCCCGCACCATATCTTCCAATAGCTTCAATTATTTCCTTAAAACTGTCTAAACGAGTTGTACTAAGAGGAAGACCAGCCTGATAGAAGAAGCGAGCAATATGCTGAATTGTTCATCCTCTTTTTTCTTTATGACAAGAATCACTTATATTTGTTTGTGTAAATTTTGAGCCTCTTGTTTGCCCTTGTTGCTTCTGTGATCCTTGAAACATATATAAATTCATCGGTTCTTTTTTACCCTTCTTAGTACTCAATAACTTCTTTTCCTTTTTTGTCGTATACTTTTTTCCCACTTGGGTTAACACTCATACTCATAGAATAATCTTCTTCATCCTTGAGATGTTCAACATTGTCTTCTAGTAAATTCCCGTAAGATTAATTCTTTTGCGTCTTCTTTTCATTCATATAACTCAGCAACTTTTCTTTTACCTCAGGTGGACACTTTTTGCAAGCTGCTGTATTCTTGAAATTTTCTATCAGATGTTGTTTTGCACGAAAAATACCACCTCTAGTAGTCTTATCGCAGAACATGCAAGTCACTGCATTAGGATCTTTCGGATCCTTTAGATAACTATACTTTCATGCAAGATCTTTTTTTGATGCCATTAGAGACTCTATTGAGTTGCTCTGTACACTTGTCATTTATCCTGAAACCTAACCATAATTTTAAATAAATAAAAATTAATAGTATTAAAATCAAAATAATAGTGTTATACTGTATACAGTTAACAGTATACTGTATACAGTTAATAGTATATAGTATACTGTTAACAGTATACTTTCGATTTCGAAAGAGAAGCGAAAGAGAAGAGAAGAGGGTAAGGGAAGATCGAGGGTGCTGAGAAAAGTGGGAGCTGTAGCGGCAACGGCGAGCGACGACAGTGGCAGTGGCAGCAGCGAGCAGTTGGAGCGGGAGTGGCGAGCGACGATAAAGACAGCGACAACGGCGACAGTGGCAGCGATAGCGGTAAAAGCGAGCAGCGGGAGCGGCAGCGGTGGCGAGCAACGTGAACGGAGAGTAGGGTTAGGGTTGGGGAAGTCGCGCTGATATCGGTGCTTTAGTTGGTTCGATTGAACCAACTAAAGCACCGGAGACCGAACCAGACCTAAATCGTTGGTTTGGTCACCTGGTTTAACCCAGGCGCTCGCCCGAAGCGCCCGGCGCCTGGGCTCGCCCGGGCACTTAGGCGAGTCGCCTGGAAATTAAGCGAGGCGCTCGGGCCTAGCCTCACCTCGCCCGAGCGCCTAGGCGAGCGCCCGAGCGCCTTTTTAAATCACTGGGTGGATCGGGGTCCTCGATCCTATACATCTGCATATCAATATGATATGTTTATTGGACCCAATCATGAAATTGATCCCATGACATAGTGTATTGATACACCGTATGCCATTGGTGCATCAATGTGGTGATGATCGTAGGTTGCTCAAATTCATCCACTGTCTTCCCCTTCCGCGCATAAACTTGACAAGTACCAGTGATTTAAAAAGGCGCTCGGGCGCTTGCCTAGGCGCTCAGGGGAGGCTAGGCGAGGCGAGGCCCGAGCGCCTCGCTTCATTTCCAGGTGGCGCTTGCCTAGGCGCTCGGGCGCTTCATTTCCAGGTGGCGCACTTCAAAGAGGCACTGCCTGGGTGCTTCGAGCGAGCGCCTAGGTTAAACCAGGCGATCAAACCAACGTTTTAGGTCTGGTTCAGTCTTCGGTGCTTTAGTTGGTTCAATCGAACCAACTAAAGCACCGATATCAGCGCGACTTCCCTAACCCTAACCCTGCTCGTCGTTCACGCTATCGCTACCGTTGCCGCTGCTCGTCGCTCCCGCTGCTCTTCGCTGCTCGCCGCTCCCGCTGCTGCCACTGTTGCCGCTTGCCGCTCTCGCTGCCGCTACTCGCTTTTACCGCAGTCGCTACCACTATCATCGCTCGCTGCTCCCGCTGCTCGCTGTTGTCGCTGCCATTGTCGCCGCTCCCGCTCCCGTTGCTCACTGTTGTCGCTGCCACTGTCGTCGCTCGCCGTTGCCGCTACCGCTGTCGCTCCCGGTTTTTTCAACACCCTCGATTTTCTCTTACACTTCTCTTCTCTTTCGCTTCTCTTTCGAAAGTATACTGTTAACAGTATACTATATAACATTATTATTTTGATTTTAATACTATTGATTTTTATTTATTTGAAATTATTGTTAGGTTTCAGGATAAATGGCAAGTGTACAAAGCAACTCAATAGAGTCTCCAATGACATCAAAAAAAGATCTTGCATTGAAGTATAGTTATCTAATGGATCCGAAAGATCCTAATGTAGTGACTTGCATATTCTGCAATAAGACTACTAGAGGTGGTATTTTTCGTGCAAAACAATATATGGTAGGAAATTTCAAGAATGCAGCAGCTTGCAAAAAGTGTCCACCTAAGGTAAAAGAAGAGTTGCTGAGTTATATGAATGAAAAGAAGACGTAAAAGAATAAATCTTACGGGAATTTACCAGAAGACAATGTTGAACATCTCAGGGATGAAGAAGAATATTATTCTATGAGTATTAACCCAAGTGGGAAAAAAGTATACGACAAAAAAGGAAAAGAAGTTATGAGTACTAAGAAGGGTAAAAAAGGACCGATAGATCTATATATGTTTCAAGGATCATAAAAGCAACAAGGGCAAGCAGGAGGCTCAAAATTTAGACAAACAAATATAAGTGATTCTTGTGATAAAGAAATAAGAGGAAAAACAATTCAACACATTGCTCGCTTCTTCTATCAGGTTGGTCTTCCCCTTGGTACAACTCGTTTAGACAGTTTTAAGGAAATGATTGAAGCTATTGAAAGATATGGTGCGAGATTAAAACCTTCAAGTTATTATGAGATACGAGTTCTATTATTGTAAAAAGAGTTGAATTATACAAATGACTTACTAAAGGGTCATAAAGAATCATGGCCAATATATAGTTGCTCTATTATGTCAGATGTTTGGACTGATAGGAGGCGCAGGAGTATAATTAATTTTATGGTTAACTGTTCTTTAGGAACTATGTTTGTGAAGTCAATATATGCTTCATCTTTTGTAAAATCTGGAGACAAGATATATGATTTACTTGACAAGTTCGTGGAAGAAATTGGAGAACAAAATGTTATTTAAATCATAACCGATAATGGAAGCAACTATGTATTAGTTGGTAATATTCATCTTTTGAATTTTTTAATTATTTTGTCTTCAATTAAATGTGTTAAACTCCTAAGTCTTATCATTTTTGTTATTGTCTCAGGTAAATTGCTTGAATAAAAAAGACCACTTATATTGGACTCCATGTGCAGCACATTGTATTGATTTAATGTTGGAGGATATTGGAAATATCTTAGATATCAAGAAAACCTTAGAAAGTGCATTTTTTATTGTTGGATTTCTTTATAATCATATTGGGGCTTTGAATATGATGAGAGAATTCACAGGGAACAAAGAATTAGTGAGATATGGTGTCACCCAATTTACAACTTCATTCTTGACATTACAGAGCATACATCGTCAAAAACATAATATAAGAAACATGTTTACCTCTGAGAAATGGGTGACAAACAAATGAGCAAAAGAAGCAAAAGGCAAGAGGGCTACTGATATTATCTTAATGCCATCCTTTTGGAATCATGTAGTTTATATATTAAAGTTAATGGGCCCTCTTGTTCGAGTCCTTCGGTTAGTAGATAATGAAAATAAGCCTACAATGAGATATATTTATGAGGCTATGGATAAAACAAAGGAGATGATTAAAAGGTATTTTAATGAAAATGAAGAAAAATATGAGAATTTTTACAATCATTGACGAAAGATGGAATTGTCAACTTCATCGTCCCTTACATGCAACAGGATATTATTTGAACCCTGAATTCTTTTATAAGATTAAATATGTTGGGTTTGATGTAGAAGTTTTAGATGAGTTATATTAATGCGTTGCAAGATTAGTTTCAAGCCTTGAGGTGCAAGATAAGATTATTCGTGAATTATCTTTATATAAAAATGCTGAAGGTCTTTTTGGAATTCCAATAGTCGTTCGATCTAGGACAACTACGTCTCCAGGTATTAATAATTTAATATAATTAGTTTCATCTATAGTATGTTACTATGTTATTACTGATAATAACATAAATTTTGCAACTGAATGGTGGAGTCTATTTGGAAATTTCATCTCGAACTTACAGTAATTTGCTATCAAAGTACTTAGTTTAACATGTAGTGCTTCTGGTTGTGAGCGGAACTAGAGTGCCTTTGAGCTTGTAAGGATTACTAAATATTTTTGTTTTAATTAATTAATTTATTTAGATAGATGTATTAATATATTTTTAAATTATATAACATGACAGATTCACTCAAAGAGAAGAAATCGGTTGGAACATCAACAATTACACGATCTTGTTTACATAAAATATAATCAAGCTTTGAAGGCTCATCATGATTTACAAAATAGAATTGATTCAATCTCATTGTAAGATATTGATGATTCAAATGAGTGTTAACTTGTAAGATGGCGAAGACGAGCTTGTATTTGAAGATGATAGATTGACATGGAGAGATGTGGCAAAAGCTTCAAGCGTTGGAGAATTACAAACATATACAAGATATATGACAAAGAGAAAAATGAGTGCAAAAGCATCAAGCTCGGCTCCTGCTATTGTTGAAGACATAGAGAATGAAACATATTTTGATGAAGGAGTCGAAGGCCAAGAGGAAGAGGACGAATTCAATGAAGATGATTTGTGTGAAAATGACGATAATATTAATTATGATAAATGACTTTGATGTAAAATTTTATTGTTTTGAATTTTGAAACTTTTTGTTAATGTGACATTGTGATTTTGTATCTTAGATTTTTTAATTTAATAGCATATTTTTATTTAAAATTTTAAATAATTATATTTATTAATTATATTATATATTTTTATATTTTAGCACCTCACTTCGCTCGGGCGAGCGCCTAGTGCCTCGGGCGTTTTTGGACCGTGGCGCCTAGTGCTTTTTAAATCACTGACCAGTACCTTGTCAAGTTCCATGATCTGAATCTTGGGTGGCATGTATAAAATATTGCTCCTCGGTCCATGCACCACCCTCAAGTTGTGTAGACGAGACCAACGACTGCCCGACATCGCCGCCATCATTCGTCGAGGCATTGCTGTCCGTGTTGCTGTCATGTCTCTAGATCGAGCGAGTTGCTGAATGTGATTGTGAAGGTGTCTCGTCGTCCGACTTGATTCTTTCTAACGATGCGACTGATACTACTGCCTTCCCCTTTGCCTTTGCACGCTGGGCGGACAAATTGTAATCGTTGGGTGTATATAGTTCCTCGAGCAGTTTGACTTGATGTTGTTTGACTCCTACCACGTTGTGATTGAGGGGGATTTTCCACCTGCTGGGGTTGTACTTCCACTTTTTCTATGCCTCGGTGATAAAATGCAAAAGACGCTGAGGATCTCTTGCCTCATCAAGTAGAGGATCCTCTTGGTTCTCTGTCGCTTCAACAAATCTAACATCGGCTCTGAATCTTCGTTCTAGAATTGGAGGTCGATGGGATCAATATCTAGTTCCTCTAGCTCCTTATCCAACTCAGCACATCGTAACCTTAGCCGCATGTTATAATGGACATATACCAGTTTCTCTAACCGTCTATAATAGAGTTTGTTGTGGACCTTCGTGTGAATCAATGCAAACGTTTACCAATTACGTTCGCAACCACTAGATATTGTCATATGTGAAAGTACACGAACGACAACCTTCCTTAAATATAGTGCATCCCCTCCAAATTGTAGCCACCACTCGACTGCAAAAAGATATAAATAAGATTTTATTAGCATAACAAATAATTAACATCAAATATAATTGATAATCAATATGTGTAACTTTTCCTCACCAGGATCCATAGTGTAACGACACGATGCAGCTACAACGTCGGAGAATGAACCAACTGTTTCTCGAAATAATTGACCCTCTATAAGAGCATCGGCTACATTAGTAATGTTTGGCAAGAGTCGATATATAACATTTCGTAGTGTCGTTAGTAAATCATTTTGCGTCCTAAGAGCATATTGATATTGAATTGCTGGGTTTAGATAATATTTTGCAAAACATAATTTTGTTAGTATGATTTTTTATTATATAAAAAATAATAAATTAAATTAATCTGAATATGAATTTACTTGCATTATGAATATCTTGATCCATATGAACTTCGGTCTGACGATCAATAATTCGTACGTTTTGGTTGGCCTTAAAATCATTTTTGAATACTTTCCCTACGTCTTCTCTTGTTGAAATCAGTATATATTTAAGATATGACATTTGTGGATGCTTGTCCATATTGACCTTGTGGGGAACAATATAAAGTGGTTCCACACCTTTTATGATTTTTGTCGCAGTCTCCCAAAATCTGGAGGAAAGAATGGATTTTTTTATCTTCTTTTCATCGCTCAATCTCAAATATCTGAAATCAGACGATTCTTGTTTTTGCCTTCAAGCCATGTCTTTTTTGTTGTAATGACTTTAATGCAATAAAATTGGTAGTAAACCAAGTGACTCCAGGTCAGAGTATCTCACCGTTTATATACTTTTGCATTAAAGCGTGGACCCAATGATGATTATATATAAACTTTGTAATTGATTGTGCTCGAGCTGCACAATTCTTGATCGCGTCCAGCTCACAAATATCCTTCAACATTAGATCTATGCAATGAGCTACATATGGAGTCCAAAACAATGTTTTTCTTTTTTCCATCAATTGTAAATCGGCTTTCTTGAAATTCACTCCATTATCGGTTATTATTTGGACAACATACTGTGGTCCGATCTTCTCTACTATAGTGTTTATCAAGCTCTCAATGTAGTTTGCATTTTGGATCTTTTCATAAGCATTAACTAATTTATGATGCACTACTCTTCTATTGCAATAGACAAGAAAGTTGATGATACTCATTCTTGTTGGTCCTGTCTAATTGTCACACATCAGTGTTACCCTATATTCGTCTCATTGCCTCTTGAAGGATTTGATCCAATCCTTCAGTTCTGCCACCTTCTCATCTAAGTTCACGCTGTAAATCTCCCTCGGTGTTGGAGGTTGGATCCCCATGCCAAACTTTTGAATAGAAGAGACCATGCTATGATAATATGGACCTTGAGTTGTGTTAATTGGAATCTTGTGGAAGTTGAACCATTTTGAAATTGCCTTCCCAATATCTCGCTTATTTTCTTTTGTGTATGCATTGTCAATCCGTGTCTGTTTTGCCGTTTGTGGGGGATAGGCTTGCGGATCAATATCAACAATATCTAGTACAGACCTCCTACCAAGACCTCTCATAAAACCAAAAACCACAGAGCCCACCATACCTCATGCTACTAGTTCGGCCTAACTGAGGAGCAATTGGCTACCTCATGCTGGTCGACCTTTGGATTGCACTACCACTGCCATGCTCCAATTGTGAGTCAGGCCGTCGATGCCTCATTGCTTCATCGACCATATACCGATGCTCTAATGATGCACGAATCCTAGTTGTGAGATTCGGGTCAACTTCATCGCCGTAACCCTCGTACTGATTATAAACTGGTTCCTGCGTAGCCCTATAATATTCTTCCTCAACTCTTGCCTTTTTTTTTAATGTATTTTCCTTTGCTTGTTGTAGCTTGCTTTGAAATAATTTACGGATCTCCGTCGGAACCTTCTTGCATTTTGCAATATTAGGATGCTCACCGACCAAATGCATCTTCACCCGAGTTATTCCTCTACCCTTGCCAATGTAGTCACAATAAATACATTGTCAATGATGACGGTTCCCAACTATCTTTCGGGCATGAACCCATGTATCATCATATAGTTATTCCTTTGGTGCCATAATCCTACCAAATTTAAATCAAATAAGTTATAAAGTATAAACATGTTGAGTTGATCTAATATCGATCAAAAACTACTAATCGCAGTATTAAATAATTTTATTAAAACATAACTTATCATATTTTACCATCATAAATATGTGAAATACATAAAAGAAGTATTAAATACATAATTTTGATCCAATATAGGTCAAATTACGATAAAATCATCATTAGATACACTAATCACATGATTAACATGGTTAATTATCCACTAATTACTTCTCTTTCAACACTATAAATATATGTCAAACACATTAATATGTATTAAAGACATTGAATTGACCTAAAATCGATCAAATTTCAATTAAATCATCATTAAAATGACTAATTGCAGCATTAAATAACTTTAATAAAACGTAACTAATCCTATTTTACCATCATAAATATGTAAAATACATAAAAGAAAATTAAATACATAATTTTGATCGGTCAAATTATGATAAAATCATCATTAAATATACTGATCACCTGATTAACATAGTTAATTACCCACTAATTACTTCACTTTCAATATTATAAACATGTCAAACACCCTAATAGGTATTAAAGACATTAAATTGACCTAAAATCGATCAAATTTTGATTAAATCATTATTAAAATGATTAATCGCAGCATTAAATAACTTTAATAAAACCTAATTAAACTTATTTTACCATCGTAAATATGTGAAACACATAAAAAAAGCATTAAATACTTAATTTTGATCCAATATAGTTCAAATTACGATGAAATCACCATTAGATACACTAATCACATAATTAATATAGTTAATTACCTACTAATTACTTCTTTTTCAATATTATAAACATGTCAAACACCCTAATAGGTATTAAAGACATTGAGTTGATATAAAATCGATCAAATTTCGATTAAATCATTATTAAAATGACTAATTACAGCATTCGATAACTTTAATAAAACCTAATTAAACTTATTTTACTATTATAAATATCTTTCAATATTTAATATACATGAAATATAAATATTTGATCTATTAAGTGTTTAATTTCGAATTAATCAATATTAAACACACTAATCATAATATCAAATATCTTAATTACTCTCTAATTAAAGAAAGAGAATACATACCTCTTGATTTGAAAGTTCTTCCTCTTAATCTTCCTAAATGAGTCTCGATTAAATTCATAAATCGTTATTTCCTAGAGTTTAGTAGAGCATAAATATGAGAAAAAAAAAGTTTGAGATAGTTTAAGAGAGTATGAAGTGAAATAAGGGAGAAGATGAATTTAAAAACCTATGAGAAAGGGCTCCAACGGTCAATTTAACCATTGGAACATTGTTACCGATTGGTAACGGTCGAATACCGAGCGATAACGATCAATTTCAACTGTTACCGAGCGATAACGGTCGAAATCGATCGTTACCAAGCGATAACGGTCGAAATCGACCATTACCGAGCTGTGCTAGGTGGTAACGATCGAAATTTCGACCGTTACAACCCTATATAACCCCGTATCATCCGATACGGGGCGATGTTAAGTGTTCCGTCCAGTAGCAGACGGTCCGCGTACCAGTATGCTAACGGACTGATACGTACCGCCCGGTATTATTCAAAACTGTAAACCTTGATTTCATCATTGTCTTGGAAAATAATGAAATCAGAGTATATAACTTGTAGATACAACCTTTTTTTTTCTTATATCTTTTAAATTGTAGGGTTTTGAACCTCAACCATATACACAGTAAACTGGCAAAATTACAAAATGTAGATGTATGATCTTTAGCAATCAAGAATGCACAAATGTTTTCTTGTATCATTCTAACTCTAGTTTTACTTCGTGTATAAGATATATTGGAAAATAAAAATAAGAACTACTCTGACTCCATGCCAAAGAGACTAAAACTTTCTTTTGCATCTATTTGTTATACAATTTCTATTCGAGATACCATGTTCTTTTTAAGGACCTTTGGAACTTTGTGCTGTTATTTGAACAAACTTTGTGTTGCTTGCCAAGTTGCATACCACATTTTCAAGCCTGTTAGGGTATTCCAGAAGCCTTGTTACCCAAAGGCACCAGTCATACGGTTGCTTATGGTTTTTGAGAAATCTAATGTTTGCTTTGGGTTTTACATACAGATGATATTTCCATGGATGTTTGATGAGATTCATGCTTTAGGACCTTTCACAGAAGCTGCTCATTTGTTGGCTGAGAAGGAAGATTGGCCACCATTGTATGACATTAGTAGATTAAACAACAACAAGGTTTGAAACTCGACAAGTTGTGTCGAAGATTTTGTTGTTCCTTGTATTTTATTTTGTTGGAGCACTTCTTTTATTTTTTCTGGATATTGAGATCATTGCATGTGATACTAACTTGCAGGGTAGAGGGATACATGTAATGAACTAAAGCAGTACATCTATTGGCTCTTGACGGTCATAGGCACATGCATGAACCCATGTAAACAAACATGCACATGCACATGCACATGCTTTTGACCACACAATTTTGCATTTTGAATCTTTTCCTAGCAGCATTTGTCCTGATTTCAATAGTGATAATGTTATCAGTAAATGTTTGCACCTGGATCATGCAAAATTACGCCTCATGCAGGTTCCTGTTGCTGCTGCTGTTTATTATGAAGACATGTATGTCAACTTCAAACTTGCAATGGAAACAGCTTCTGAGATTGCTGGGATCAGGCTGTGGGTGACAAATGAATATATGCACTCCGGACTTCGTGATAATGGTTATCAAGTTTTTGAGCAGTTGATTGGTATGCTGCAAGGCAAGAAACCTTGGTTTTGATTTCAGAATGGAGCAATGATGGATGATGTGACTCCTTCGACTAGTAATTTGCATATATTTATCAGATGCAGTTCATCTTATGATAGTCACAAATGGTATTATTTTATGCATTAACTTCATCTTCATCTGGATACTGTACTAGTTATTTATCTTGTGCTTTTACCATTGGTTGTCCAAGTCTTGGAGTTACCAAGTCCTGGCAGTAATGCTTCACACACATCAACCATGAAATTTAGCATATTGTCACTGAGTTCTACAAGGGCCTTTTCTAGATCCATTAAAATTTTCAATGTCATGCTCCTATTTGATTAAAAGCATTATTACAACACTAGTGGATAAATTTATCAAGGTTCTCTGCTTTGCAGACCTTCCCTACCTGATTTATTATGCAATAAAATAAAATTGAACCCCTGAAGCTGTTTTGAAATCTCATACTCTGTTCTTTGTTGGTCTTGATCCATTACTTAACAATCTCATCTACTATTCGCATTAGTAGTTATCCTTGTCTTATTTTATATTCACATATGTAACATAAGCAGTGCTGTATGCTGATCAACCATGATTATGCATGTATAAGTGGTCTGACATTCTCTTTAGCTAATATCTTCTGCAAATGAAAGGTAGAAGCACCTTTGCAGATATTCTAATTCATGTGCTAATTTGTACTTGTGGTTTTCTTTCTTGATCTTTCGTTACTTTGGGTTGAAACATGATACTATTACTTTTTGTTTCTCAACTGAACTTTGACTGTTTCAAAATTGTATAGATTGTAACAAGAAGGTTGTGTTATTCAGATGGTTGAATTGTAGTTTTATAATCTTGCACTTACATTTACATCTTTAACCATTGAGCAATTCTGTGGCAAAGAACTTTTTTCCTGTCAACTTTATTGTTTCTGCAGAAGCAAATTAACATATAAAATTAATTCTCTGTTAGCTACCATTTTTCTCTTCTATGAAGTGATATATCTATATATGTAGAATTGTAAAGACCAGCTTTGACAGTCAAAGTTGCATTATTCACATGGATCACATGTAAGTTGCAATTCATTTTGGAGCTCCATTTCAAATCAGAAGAGGTCAGTCCCAGTCTAGAATGCACGAGGATCAAGTTTGAGACACTGTAACCACAAAAGTTCAAGAGCAGCTTCTTAGGCCTCAGAGTTAAAAGAAGTTGGCATGCATATTATGGTGATTGAGGTTTGTTGGCCGCATTGTTTTTTTCTTTGGTTATTGATAACAGTAATTCCTTATAGGAAGATTACATATATCAACGGAAATAGTATCACGTGGCATGGTGCTCTCTTCAAATCGGAATGTAGTTTTTGAAAAGGGTGGAGAGAAGTGCATCGGATGGTTTGCATATGAAGAAATAGAGAGTATTGATCTGTCGTGGTGGCAACGAGCAGCCGAAGCTATAGGTATTATTACTGTATAACAATTTCTGAATGGCTTGATTTATTGCTTTGGCTGTGTTTTTTTTTTCCTTTTTAGTTTTCCTAATGCAATTTTTGTTATATATGTGAGTTGATCTCTTAACTAGGTTTTTCAATGGATTTAATTGAGATTTTATATGTTTTGTTTCTCAACATGGTAACTATATCTCCAGTGAGAGAACCATTGTAGGTTAAATTAGCAAATCAGATGGATTCTGGAACGCACTTTTTATGGTTTAAATGCACTATCCTTTAGTGGTTGTACAGCTTTTGAATCTGCAAGAGACGCAGTTCACAAGAGCCAAATAACAGTGAAGGTGGGAAGCCAATTTCATCCATATTCAAATGGAATTTGCACGGTCGTGTCTGTTACATTACAGGCTTTGGCTTCGAGAGGTGGCGCCGCCTCTCCTCCTCATCTGCTGCTGCTTCTCCTCTCCCTTCACCGACAGTTCTTTATCAGCTTTCCAGTCCACCCCTCTCCTATTCCTGCTCACTCGACTCCTCTGTGTGGGTTAATATGAACCTGACCGACACTCAACCAGCCTGGGGATTGGTTTGGTTCAGTAACCAGTACAATAAAATGTTCTTTCTTTTAATTAGGATTCGCTGTTCGTTGCTTATAATTGTTCGTGCTCTTTTTGCAACCTCCAGCATGCCTTCTCATCGTTTCCTTTTTCTTTTCTTCATCTCTTCCTTGTTACCCTTAATTCTTCTTCCTCTTCACCCTTGTTTCTCTAATATTTCATTCTTCCTTTTCGTCTTTCTCCCTCTTCTTCTCCTAAAGGTACCAATGGCTTCTTCCCCGAATGTTATCTTGGATGTTTTGGCATACCAAAGCGATAGAGTATGATAATTGAAACTATAATCTTTGATCCTAATAACTTTGAGGATTAGTTTCTTATTGGTATGATTAATTTTAGTTGTTCAACCTGTCGAGGACTCGAAACCAACCTAAGTTCAGTGTCCTAACTTATCTCAAGCTTTGGAATCGAGAAGTGGTCGAGTTCAACTAAAGTTTGGAGAATTAAGAATAATGTTTCAGTAATCTACCTGGAGCCTTTTATATTGGTTTCAGTAATTGATTGGAGTAACCGGTCATTATTTTTGGGACAATTATGTGAAATCTTCATACAGACGTAAAAGTTGACTTTACCTCGGGCTTTATGATCAATGTTATTATGCATCGTCTTAATCTGATGATGTGTTGTGCTGATAATATATGCTGACAAAGCATCCAAGTTTGTTGTCGGCTTCATGATGATGTCGCATACAAACGTCTATGTATCGAACTCCCACCATCATTTGCCCGTTTTGGTGCAAAGAATGTCAAGACAAAATGCGCTTTCTAGATGGATAATTCAATCACATCGCACGTTTAGAATTCAACATCTTTACGAGATAATTTGTATTTCATGATCAAACTTGGTTACATCTGTTGCGGGGGGCAACTGTTTAAGCCGTGGCCTCGGGGCCGTCGCGGCTTGGTTCGGGTCCGGAAGGCGGGGATCTCCGTGGGGGCGCTCCTCGAGCCCGCTGAATCTCCGAAGGCGGGGATCTCCGAAGGCTTCGCACCTGCACAAAGGTCGGGTCGGGGTGCTCGACCCGACCCCTCCGACGATCAAGTCAGTGAAAGATGTGGAGGGGGTTTCGAGAGAAGTAGTGTTGTGTGTGAGTCCCCCCCTCTTCTAATGAACGAGAGGATATTTGTAGGGGAGCATTATGCTCCCTGAGTTGCCCGCTTGCAGGGGGCAGGCTGATAGTAGCCATGGCGTAGCGTGTTGGACTTGGCTTTTGCAGGATATTAATGTGCCTCGGTCAGTGTTCTGATCAATTCCAAGGTGCGTGACGTCATCTGGAGCAGTTGACATTGTCCTGAGGTTGACTGCCATTTTTACCCTTATCATATTCCCCCCCCCCCCCCCCCCCGAAAGGAGCTATGCATCGGTTGTTGTAAGAGGAGTCCGATGCATGGCTTCTGTCTGCAGGCGGGCTGGCCGCGCGGACGAGGTCTCGGGGAATATGGAGTCGATGGGCCGAGGAGCGTGACGCAGGCGGGCTGGCCGCGCAGGTGTGGTCTCGGGTGGCGTAAAGCCGGAGAGCCGAGGAGCACGACGCAGGCGGGCTGGCCGCGCAAGCGTGGTCTCGGGTGGCGTAAAGCTGAAGAGCCGAGGAGCACGACGCAGGCGGGCTGGCCGCGCAGGCGTGGTCTCGGGTGGTGTAAAGCCGAAGAGCCGAGGAGCACGACGCAAGCGGGCTGGCCGCGCAAGCGTGGTCTCAGGTGGCGTAAAGACGAAGAGCCGAGGAGCACGACGCAGGCAGGCTGGTGGCGCAGGCGTGTCCCAAGTAGCGTAAAGCCGAAGAGTCGAGGAGCACGACGCAAGCGGGCTGGTGGCGCAGGCGTGGCCCGGGTAGCATTCGGCCGAGAGACTCGACTCGGTCGGGCAGGCCTAGCAGGGTTGGACTCGGGGGTCATGGAGCCGATGAGGGCCGAGGAGCACGACGCAGACGGGCTACCCGCGCAAGTGTGGTCTCGGGTGGCGTAAAGCCGGAGAGCCGAGGAGCACGACGCAGGCGGGCTGGCCGCGCAGGCGTGGTCTCGGGTGGCGTAAAGCCGAAGAGCCGAGGAGCACGACGCAAGCGGGCTGGCCGCGCAGGTGGGCTCGGTCGTCTATGGCTGAGGGATATGGCAAAAAGCCGGGGGACTCGATTCAAGCGGGCAGACCGCGCTGAGGTGCATCTCGGCGGTGCGGCCAAGGGACACCGCTCAGGCGGGCAGACCGCGTTGAGGTGAACTCGGGAGCGTATGGCCGAGAAGCTCGGCGCAGGCAGGCTGGGACAAAGGGGCGACACCCTGGTGGGTAAGCCACCCTGAGATAGACTCGGTCGTGAATATGGCCGAGGAGCTCGACGCGGGCAGGCTGGCCGCGCAAGCGTGTCTCGGGGGTTATGGAGCCGAGGGGCACGACGCAAGCGGGCTGGCGGCGCTGGTGTGTCTCGGGAACATGGAGCCAAGGAGCACGACGCAGGCGGGCTGGCGGCGCAGGTGTGGTCTCGGGCATTACGCGACCGAGGATCACGACGCAGGCAAGCAGACCGCGCAGGCGTGGTCGCGAGGGCCATGCGGCCGAGTAGCACGATGCAGGCGGGCAGGACGCGCGGACGTGGTCTCGGGCACCATGCGGCCGAGCAGCACAACACAGGCGGACAAGCTGTACCGAGGTGGATCTCAGTAGTGTGTGGCCGAGGTGCTCGGTGCAGGCGGGCTGCGACAGAGGGGCGACACCCTGGTGGGTAAGCCTCCCTGAGATAGACTCGGCCGTGAATATGGCCGAGGAGCTCGACGCGGGCAGGCTGGCCGCGCAAGCGTGTCTCGGGGGGTATGGAGCCAAGGGGCACGACGCAGGCGGGCTGGCGGCGCTGGTGTGTCTCGGGAACATGGAGCCAAGGAGCATGACGCAGGCGGGCTGGCGGCGCAGGTGTGGTCTCGGGCATTACGCGACCGAGGATCACGACGCAGGCGGGCAGACCGCGCAGGCGTGGTCGCGAGGGCCATGCGGCCGAGTAGCACGACGCAAGCGGGCAGGACGCGCGGACATGGTCTCGGGCACCATGCGACCGAGGATCACGACACAGGCGGACGGGCCGCGCCGATGTAGATCTCGGCAGTGTGTGACCGAAGTGCTCGGTGTGGGCGGACAGACCACGCATGGGACCGAGGTAGCAGGTTGGGCCGTCAGCCGAGGAGCTGGCGCGGGCTGGCCGCGCATGGGGCCGAGGCAGCAAGCTGCGCTGTCAGCCGAGCAACTGAGGCGGGCTGCCGCGCATGGGGCCTAAGGGTCAAGGCAGCGGGTTGCATCGTCAGCCGAGCAACTAACGCGGGCTGGCCGCGCATGGGGCCGAGGCAGCAAGCCGCGCTGTCAGTCGAGCAACTGAGTCGGGCGGTCTCGCATGGGGCCGAGGCAGCAGGCTGCGCCGTCAGCCGAGCAGCTGAGGCGGGCGGCCGCGTATGGGACCGAGGCAACAGGTTGCGCCGTCAGCCGAGGAGCTGACGCGGGCTGCTTGCTGCGCATGGGGCCGAGGGGCTGAGGCAGCGTGTGCTTGCTGCGCGTGGGGCCGAGGGGCCGAGGCAGCGTAGTGCTGGCTGCAGCGTATTGCTGCGCATGGGGCCAAGGAGCCGAGGCAGCGGGCTGCTTGCTGCGCATGGGGCCGAGGGGCCGAGGCAGCGTGTTGGCTGCGCATGGGGCCGATGGGCCGAGGCAGCGTAGTGCTTGCGCACGTGGCCGAGGGGCCGAGGCGCGCGGGCTGGCCGCGCGCGTGGGGCCGAGGAGCCGAGGCGCGCAGGCTGGTCGCGCGTGTGGGGCCGACGCGGGCGGATTGGCCGCGCGCGTGGGGCCGAGCCGCGCACGTAGGGCCGAGGGGCCGAGACGCTCGGGCTGGCCGCGCGCGTTGGGCCTACGCGGGCGAGGCGCGCGGGGCCGAGCCGCGCGCGTGGGGGCCGAGGTGCCGAGACGCGCGATCTGGCCGCGCGCGTGGGGCCGACGCGGGCGGATTGGCTGCACGCGTGGGGCCGACGCGGGCGAGGCGCGCGGGGCCAAGCCGTGCGCGTGGGGGCCGAGGTGCCGAGACGCGCGGTCTGGCCGCGCGCGTGGGGCCGACGCGGGCGGATTGGCTACGCGCGTGGGGCCGACGCGGGCGGCGCGGGGCCGAGCCGCGCGCGTGGGGGCCGAGGTGCCGAGACGCGCGGTCTGGCCGACGCGGGCGGATTGGCTGCGCGCGTGGGGCCGACGCGGGCGAGGCGCGCTGGGCCGACGCGGGCGTGGGGGCCGAGGAGCCGAGACGCGCGGGCTGGCCGCGCGCGTAGGGCCGAGGAGCCGAGACGCGCGGGCTGGTCGCGCGCGTAGGTCCGAGGGGCCGAGACGCTCGGGCTGAGGAGCCGAGACCAGCCCCAGAAGTCGCTGCTGCTGGTGCAGGTCGGCTGCAGTGGAGCAACCAAGGAGAAGGCTAATGTACTGTCATTCCGAGCCCTCCTTCTAGTGCCATTTTGTTGCGGGGGGCAACTGTTTAAGCCGTGGCCTCGGGGCCGTCGCGGCTTGGTTCGGGTCCGGAAGGTGGGGATCTCCATGGGGGCGCTCCTCGAGCCCGCTGAATCTCCGAAGGCGGGGATCTCCGAAGGCTTCGCACCTGCACAAAGGTCGGGTCGGGGTGCTCGACCCGACCCCTCCGACGATCAAGTCAGCGAAAGATTTGGAGGGGGTTTCGAGAGAAGTAGTGTTGTGTGTGAGTCTCCCCCTCTTCTAATGAACGAGAAGGTATTTGTAGTGAGCATTCTGCTCCCTGAGCTGCCCGCTTGCAGGGGGCAGGCTGACAGTAACCATGGCGTAACGTGTTGGACTTGGCTTTTGCAGGATATTAATGTGCCTCGATCAGTGTTCTGATCAATTCCAAGGTGCGTGACGTCATCTGGAGCAGCTGACATTGTCGTGAGGCTGACTGCCATTTTTACCCTTATGAACATCAATCGGAGCTCGAATGCTTTCTGGACAGATTCAATCGCAGTAATCATGGCGTTGATTCACGCATACGATCCCTCGTTTTCGTTTCAGGTGCTAGCCTACCTGAAACGAAATATTTATTCTCTCCAACCAATCGGGGGCTTCCATGTTTTTCATTCGAGCTGCCAACCAGTTGAAGAAATTATGATCCTGACGATCTATCTTTAAAAAATAAAAAATAAAAAATAAAACCACTGTTTCATCGTTAAATTAGACTGTACCAGTTATAGCCTATCCCTCTTAATCTCTTATAGCTTGTAGAAGATAAAACACTAATCCTATCTTGAAAAGACAAATGCACAAACATACGTGTTTCACCAACACTGTCATTTTGTGAATCCAATCAAAATGAGCATTTTATAAACTGCTAAGACTCCTATTCTTGCTGCAGGTTAAGAAAGCCTACTGGCCATCAATGTCGGTCACCCTTGTTTGGATCACTTCTAAGGCTATTTAAGATCAGATGTCAGTCCCCTTCTCCTTGCATTGCATCCTGCTAGTGATTCATCTGTTCATAGATATCAAAAATGCCATACGAACTTGTCAATTGGTTGCCGTCAATATGTCCCGTAGTGCTTTGCTGGGTCATGGATGCTTGAACACTCAGTGTGTTGGCAGTTAACGCTGGAAGCTGGTCAGCCGAAACACCGGCTGAGAAAGGTGGTGGTTGAGTTTGTGCTGACTGCGGAGTAGCCAAGTACTGGTTAAGGGCAGACGTGTAAGCATAACCAGTAAGACTCCCTCTCATGCGTCCTGTTGGCCGCCAGTTGTGCTCATAGGGAAGCGCAGGCAACCCATCAGATCCTAATGAAGGTGGTGCCCGACCTGCATCAGTGAGTGTGGGAACAACAGATGCGACTCCGGTCGTGAAGGGAATACTTGTTGCTCCTGTTTGTGGTGTTGCTCTCTGCGCCGCATGTTGGGGAGCCAATGGTGTACTATGAGTTGTTCCTGCACCTATTTCCGTTGCGTACGCAGCATTATGTGATACTTGCTGGGCCTGGCTTGAAGAAATATAAGAAGGCTGTGAAGAACCTGATGGATTTGCGAGATGATGTCTTCTTTGGTATGGTAGCTGAGGTGGGTGTTCTAATAGAAACTGGACTATTGCTTTATAAGCATCTACGCCTCTCGGCTGGCCTTGAGGTGTTCGAGTGCTGATCATATTAGGTGCTGAAAGGCCAACAACCTGCTGCAATGCCGAGTTACTGTGGTGTTCCTGGTGATCCCAAATTTGCAAAAAAGAAAAAACTCAGCAGGGGTAAGTACAAATAAATGAAATATGACACTGGCGTGGCATGTTTTACAGATTTGCCAGCAGAAACATTAGCACAAAATAGATATAAATGCGTGACAAATATATCTCACATACACGAGGGAGGCTACCAACATTAGCACACAGAGCATTAGCCATGTGTACAACTAGAACCACAAAAATAAGGCTTCCAGAGATATAATATTAAAAAGATAGTAACAGAAAAAAAAAAAAAAAAAAGAAGCTTAAGCTTACAATCCATTTTGCAACATAACAAAATTAAACTTGACTAATCAACTTTCCGGCTAAGTTAGATGACCAATAAAAAGGCTGTTTTAACAAGTAGATTCAAAGTTTCAACTTGTGTTCTTCATTTTCAAAGAAAATTTCATAAACAATTTTTTCCTAAGCTCTCAGAATTGTCAAGGTTATTAGCTGGTGTCAGAGACTAATACAAGTTCACATTTAAAAGACTTAATGGGAAGTTCACCGCTGGCTGTAAAAATAACATGTATTAAGTCCGAGTCAAAAGTAGTTCCAGAAAAATGCAAACCGAACAGATAAAAAAGAATGTTGACCTGCTAAAAGTTCAAGATAGAATCAACTTGTTTGAACATCTCCTGTGATCCCACCCACGTGCAAACCCGCCCCCCGCCCCCTCCCCCGTCTCTCTCCCCCGTATTAATAAAATCTAAAATCCTATTAAGAAATATTAAGATTTTTGACCAAACATTCTTCTTCCAAACTAGCTTATTTTTCCTCTTTTCACCATTCTTTTTTTTTCTTTTGTTTTGTTATCTTCTTTCTTATACTTACTTCATACCTTTAATGAAATAAAATTACATTGATAGAGGATAAAATGAGAAAGAATTATTTAAGATAGTATGAACATATGCTTACGAGACCTACGAATACGATAGTTAGAAGAAGTAATATGATTAATGTCATGATACGAGAGATAGAGGAAGACCTAAAAAAAATTTAATAAAAATTATAAATAAAAATTTAAGTATTTTAAACTTAACTAAATGTCTTTTTATAAATATCAATTGTAGCAAAAGATCTATCGACATGACTCCAAATCATTGGGACTTATAATTTTATTGTTGTTGTTGTTGTTAAATGAAATAAAATTACAGCATTGCCACTCTCAAAGGCTTCAAAGAAAAGTCACTTTCTATTCCACATAGTGAAAATATGACTTCAATTTTCTGCCTTCTCTAAATATTTATCATATTCAACGAGACTTACCTTCCAATTGGAAATATCCATAATTAATTTTAAGGAGATAAGACAAAGGACTAAATCATCTCAATTGAATTCTTACTCAAATATATATATATATATATATATATATATATATATATATATATATATATATATATATATATATATATATATATATATATATATATATATATATATACAATCACTGTGATTCTATAAGAAAATATAATGACAATTCAGATAATCATTACCAAATGATAATCATTTGAAAGATGCACTATATATCAGTTCAGATGCAGCACATCTTCCAGTGTACAATAAAACATTGCAGTGAACTATATTCCATTATACTATATTCAACCACAGCATTATGGTTGTGAGCTTTTCACAATTGAATAGTCATTTCATTTCAGCAGACTTACCTGAGTCATGGAATGCAATGATGCTGCTGCGATGCTGGAAGTCCTTGAGAGTTCATTGATTTGCATCTCACCACTAACTGAATTGAGTGCACCTGCGACAGCTGTTAATGGAGAAAGTGATTGGTGAGACACAGTGGCATAACTGTTGGAAATCATAGAATTGAAGCTCAACAAACCTGTCTGTGCCGTTCGTGATGAACTGGGTATCTGTGTCTGTGCAGGAAGTGCCTGAACCGCTCTTGGAGTTTTAATAACTTGTCTAGGTATAGGCCTCCCTGCTTCATTGTTGTTAATTGAACTTCCCTCATGCAACGGTTCCAATTGTACATTTTCAGCAAGCTGTGTCACTTGTGGTACTTGCTGAAAATTCAATGTAGGTTGTGAAAGTTCAAATCCTGCAGGATCCCGATTAAGTACTGGAGAAACAGCATCAGTATGAATAGGATTCAGCAAAACATTAGGCAAAATTGACTCCAAGGTTCCCAGTGCATTAGCATTTGCACCAACCATTCTGCCTGATACAGAGCTAGAAACTGAAGACATATTCCTTGGCCAAATTCCACTTTTTGTATAGTAAGCAGGTGCTTGAGTGCACAGAGAAGTATTAATAACTGATGCTCCAGATGCATGCAGAGGGATAGGAAGACCTTCATCGTCCCTGAACGGTTTCCTGTCTTCTATCTCACAGCCATAATTTTCAGCAGTGTATGCAGAATTTTGGAAAGGTCCAACTTCTGGACTCTTTGCTATAGTCAGATCTACAACATCAGCTAAATTATTCTGGTTCTCAGTATTACTATTTTCTTGCCGTTGAGATCTCCCTTCATGCACTTGATTTATACTTTCATTATGCTCAACAAATGAATTCCATGAGCCATCAGCAAAAATAACTATATCAGCTACATTCTCTCCTACCTCTTGTAGTATCTGCAATAGAAAGTACATCGTGCAACTTGCTGTGTAATTGATACCATTTCTAGTGAATATACAAATTACTTGCCTTGGTCATCTTTTGATCAATACGTAGGTCAATACAGCTAGTTGGTGTGCTACAAGATGGGCAGCGCCAGGATGGCTTACAGGAATTCATTTCCATGAAACTGTCATAATCGAAACACTAGATGTACTTGCAGAGTTAAATAAAGGGTTCCAAAACTTTTTAACATCACTTTAACAAGCAAAATAGAATCTGACCTGATGATGTTTGCAGAGATGTCCTTTAACAGGAGTTTTGATACGCTTGAAACTGTATGTAATATACCAGAGAAATACGAAAATTATCATAAAAATCAATACAAGCAATATCCTGATGTGCATAAAGTTGAGACGAGCATATTGTGGGCATTTTTCAACTTCTCAGGGAAAAGCAAATGAAAAAGAATGTCATTAAGAGCAATGGTATCTATGATGTATCAAATGCTTAAAACCACCCATTATCATACAGAATTCATGTTAGCCCCAATTACCATGAGGTTGCTCAAGAGTGTAATCTATATCAAAGGCACCATGGATCATATATTCGTTGCTAATTGTGCCCATACACACCAGCTACCATGCATTCTGTAGCACCCAACCCACTAGCATGTACCATGTATTAGCATCAGCCTGCACCAACTTTGTATGTTAGTGTCATATATCGCACTTCTGTGTACAACATGTAGGCTGATATATACATGACAGTTTCTCTACGGTTCTCAACCTCATGCCAAATATCTAATTGTAGAACCAATATACAAGAGTCTGCTAGAAACCTCTATAGGTATAGAAAGGTTTACCTTAGTAGCCTGATATATACATGACAGTTTCTTACGGTTCTCAACCTCATGCCAATTATCTAATTGTAGAACCAATATACAAGAGTCTGCTAGAAACCTCTATAGGTATAGAAAGGTTTACCTTAGTAGCCTCACTTGAGCTCCTATATCCAGTGAGCAAACCCCCAAATCCCATTGGCCAGACTTAATTTTTGTTTTCTTTCATGCAGGATCCTGATATATGCCAATAGGACATTAATTAGATGGGTTTGATATGTCAAAAGGTTATTCTTCTGGATCGCCAATGAGGATGAGTCAATCAAACCAGAGGTCATGAGATGACAAAGTCCATAAAGACCAAGTTAAGCCAGAAGATAGAACACGATCTCTCTCTTGATTTGAAAAGGTTGCTGGATAGGGTTAAATGGCAGAAGAAAATCCCTGCATCTGATCCCAGACAATAACAACCCAAGACCTTTTGGTACTCAAGTCAAACATGGGACAACTGAACTTGATAAATACAAGCCCTAGCTGTTAGTTGCACAAGACAGCTCCTTGACAAATGACAATACAACAGTAGCTCACGTGGTGACATGGCAAATGAAATACTTTTACATTATTATGATGCTTGATAGAAAATTACATTAAAGCATACAATCCAATTAACTAGCTTAACATTTATCACCCAAAACTTCAAAACATGAAAATAAAATTATTGAAACAAAAGAAAATGTATGTCACCAAGAAGATTCCAATTTACCTTATTGGGCAATTGAGTGTTATTCTTGATGCCCCCTCAATTATGTCAGAATCTGGTATCACAATTAAGAAAACGTCTTAGTAATGGATCCCAACTTTCAAATGCACAATAAGCAATTTTATGACCAATAACATAAGACAGACGAAGGACATTTTTATTTGCAAAAAGAGATTATGATCGCTTCATATGCACAGCCAACTGAAAAGAGAAATACCCTACAAAGGTAAAGGTCACCTATCAGAAGTTAAAACAAACTAATCAATGTCTGATCTGGAAGGAAACAGATTGTCAAATCAGGTTATCAATCAAATTTTCTTTGTTAGAAATCTAATTCGTATTCAGCCCAATCGGGTCAGATTCTAGACCAAATCCGGTCAAAATTTGGTCCATTTACAGGCAAACCTTTAAAATGTTAATCAAAATCATTGTTTGTGGTGTATTGTCATTTTAGATGGCCATTAATTATGATTGAAGGGGCAAACCAAATCAGGTCAAGATTTGGTCCATTTACAGACAAACCTTTAAAATGTTAGTCAAAATCATTGTTTGTGGTGTATTGTCATTTTAGATGGCCATTAATTATGATTGAAGGGGTAAATTTTGATCGTTCTCAACTCAGACAATCGCTGGGAAGGATTAACATCTACTTGTTAGGTTCTTCCAAGCAAGGTTCGTAATTTTGATCCGTACCGACATACCGAGCCTTGCTTGGTATGGAATATGTTGAGGTATACTGATAGTATGCCAGGGCATACTAAGCAGTACACCTAAAATAGCTGAAACACGAATACAATATGTATTAGTGTTTTCAGCTGTTTTAGCTAAAATAGCTAAAAGGTCGGTAACGATCGAAATCGACCGTTACCGCTCGGCACAAGTCGATAACGGTCAAAATCGATCGGTACCCGCTAGTACAAGTCGGTAACGATCGAAATTTCGACCATTACAACTTGATACAGCCTCGTATAGCCCAATATGGAGCCAAAAATTTGGTACCGCCTAGTAGCAGATAGTCTGTGTGTCGAGAGGCTCTCGGACCGGTACATACCGGGCGGTACACATCAAAATTAAAAATCATGCTTCAAGTATACTGCATTCAAATGTATAACCATTTACATACATCATTAATAAAAAATTATCCTATGTCACTTATACCACTGTTGTTTGGGAATACATTGAGCTGCTACCTAGGGAAATTTATGCTCTAGATACAGGAAGACGATAATATTTATAGAAGGCAGATTTGTGACAACATAGTCAGGAACAACAATTGAAGTTCCAATATCAAGCTTATGCCAATGAAGAACTCGCGAGATATAACATGATTAACATCACATAACATGAGAAGCCCATGATACCACATGCCAAGTAAACAAGCACACCAGAATTTTGATGCATACTGGTGCAAAGTGCCAAATACCTCTGAGATGCTTGTACTTTTGTGTTTAAGAATTACTTCCTGGAGCAGAGCTAAACTATATGAATCAATGTTTCAAACCAAACTGGATAAAATCTTCAGTAACCAATATACTTTCATGATGAGAAAATAATGTGGAACATTTGTTTGAATGTACTGAGCATGTTTTAGTATGATCTCAGATGCTTACTGGCACCTAGAACAGAGGTGTACAAGACCTATATCATGAGACTGCACAAGTTACACAGTTGCTGCTTTGTGACTCCAGGTCTACCAGTATCTGACTCCAAATTATTGGTACAAAATATGGAACAGCATAGAAGCTGATATCTGACCTCTTCTATTTCTCCTCTCATTCTTCCATTCCAAATCGTGTTTCACCTTTCTCACGCTAAAATGTCAGTACTTAAATCCAATTTCAACAAGAACATTTCCTTGACCAAGGGAGCGTAAGGTTCCCAACAACTTCATGACTTACATAAGTCAAGTAGATTTCAAGTTTCATGAGAACTGACACTAAGTCATAGTATTAGGATCAAAAGTCGATCAAAAACTTATATAAAATTTAATATATAAAAATATTGTTATAGTCATTCTTCAGTATTTGTGCATCCAACAAGAACTAATGTACATGTTTAAATTAGGGGATTCACACAAAAGAAGTTAGATGGGATTCGTACAAATGAATACTTAAGATTAAGAAATGGATGGTTTAAATTACCAAAAATTCAACTGCTAACTGGTGTGTTCCGCGCCATTTTGCTTGGCTTGTCTGCTGTGACAGGTGGTATGTACCAAAAATTCAAATGAATAATTTTGCTTGGCTTGTCTTCTCCTCTTCTCGCCTACAGTTCAGTCCTAATCTTGAGAGCCTCAATGTGCCTAGTCATCCTCCACCGTGTGCTGCTGTCGTTAATCGGGTATACTCCTCTCCCCCCGCCTCCTCTTCCACCCCCTCCTCTCCTTCTTCCTCTTCCTCTTCCTATCTTTCTTCCTCTTTCTCCACTGCCTCCTCTCCTTCTTTTTTCTTCCTTCCTCTTCTTCTTCCCCCTTCTCTTTCTTCCTCTTCTTCTTTGAATCTTTGATACATAATGATGTACCATGTTTTGGCACAATGGGTATTGGTCAGTACATACCAGTCCGACCAAGGACTGGCGAGATTGCAATCCTTGATAAAAATATACAAACACTGACATACTTGTATCTAGCATCGTCTTCCAACCTCTGGTCCTCTGTAGTGGCACAAGGCTAAGGGAGGCAGCGGCAGCCAACTACAATCCCAGAGGAGTGAGGGCGGCTCAATCTTTTAAAATTTCTTGCCTCTTGAATCTACAAAAGATGTAAAGAGCTAAACAGGCCCTTTAACTTAAAAAAGACTCACTCAAACGTTGATGTTATAAACACTTTATTCTTGAAGTATGCCACACTTATTAATGGACAAAAATGGACTTACATTGAAACAATTTGACCTTATATCCAGTATGCTCATGCTCACTAATGACCCAAATGAAGCCCAACGCTCATTTCATATTCCACCTTAGGAAACAATATGCTCCCAGTGAAACATCTTGCCAAAATGCCAAGTACTCAAATCCTTAAAGATACAATTGTATAGAAGACACACCCATTTTAAATGGTTTTCCTGACCCAGTCACCTTCATTAACTACAAGTTGAGGTCCTTTCTGCCTCCTCTTTTTGCTTGACCTATATACCCACCTTCTTTTTCGAGGTCACACACCATCTCTCCTCACAATGAAGGTTCTAAAAGTAGTTTAATGGGCTAGTTTAGAGATAAAAGAATGCTGTCTTAAAAGATCACATGGCCAAGAATTATATAAGAAATATCCTCAGTATGAATAAGCTATTAGCATAATGCAACAATAGTGCCTTCAGGACTCATGATTAATTTAGCTGGTATGGATACAAATATAGCTGGTGCCTTCAGGATCATCAAAGCCAATGGCATGTACCATTTTTTTACCTACTAGGAAGAAAATCAACAGAAGATTTTCTGCTTGCCCGCATTGAATAATCTAAGATAGTGTTTGATGAAACTTGAGCAAACAATTAAAAAAATTACTAAACAATCCTTCAATCTTTTTAGGCTCTGAACTCAATACAATTTATGAGCATAAAATCCTAACAAAATAAAGGAAAACCATGTCATAGTAACAATATCAACCACATAGGATAGTCATTTACAAACTTAAAGATGCCACAGCAAATCACAACAAAGAAACAAGGACTACACTTGCTTACCTGAAGCAAGTTTTTCAATCACCGGATGAACATAATCGTCCATTCTAGTGGCACAGGGAGTAGTTACCTTACTCATAAAGGCTATGGCAATCATGTAATTACCTATTTTGAGTTGAAAAATTAGATTAGAAGCATTATCCATAGGGAGAAAATACAAGTAAAAAGTATATACCAGGATGCAAGTACCATCCATGGCAAGCAAAAGAAGAATCAGCATACCACTGAAATATCCAATAGCCTGTATAATATTTGTGCCATATTTAAGCATTTTAGTAATATCAGTTGGAAATTGAGGTCCTGTCTCCTGTTAATAAACAAAAACATAGAAGATATGATGGGAGTTTCTTATTGTTTATCAATGACATGACCACAAAGATAAAAGGTGGCATGCAGTTGTATCAAGTCATCAAGTCCTACAAACCATTGAAACATTTGTCCTTCTTTCAACACCCTTCCCATTTACCAAAAAGCTGCAATATAATGTGAGAAACCTCAATTTCATTTCACAGAACCAGAATGGGCGAGTTGCAAAGAGATATACCTCACATGTTGTGGGCTTATGATACATGATGATGTCTCTAAATTATCCATTTGAGCAACAAGCAGACACTACAAGAGAAGCATATCATATCCTTGCTGTATATAACTCAGATTGCAAGGTAGTTATAACGAAGAACAAGAATTATTCATGCATAACCACAAACTATGAACTCCCATATCAAGCTCAATACAAGTGATACAGGAAATTAATTACTTATCCTGTCAATAGAGCAAAACCTATTAAGAAGCAATATTTTCTTTTTCGTACCAACATTAGTTATACTATATGTAATTAATGAATGCATTACATATCCGCACATCAATATTCAGCTCCTCAAAACAGTTATATATAACTAAAATTATTTGTATGTTAAATAATTTATGTATTAAATATAATAGCTATGATATAACAAAACAGTTCCAAGTATCTCAAGAGAAACACTGATGCAAGAGGTGGCATATGGCATACATCCACACATGCTAACACAGCTTAGCTCAAAAGATGCATTGATACTATGTTTTTTCTTTTCTCGTCTTTCTGTTGTGTTTTGTTTTGAGATTTTATAGGAAATCCCTTAATGTAATAGAGATTTCATAGGTTCGGTTATTTGGTTCCCAAAAAATCATCGGGATCAAATGATCCTGTCATTCAATCTCCTAGGAACTATGTGCAAAGCTGGAAACATGAAGATCTATATGTAGTATCATAATTAGTAGGTAAAAACTAACTCTCTATATGTAGTGCAAAGCCGAAAACTAGGGAAAAACTAACTCTATATGTTGTATCATATTTAAATAACTCTAAGTTGTTTGAAGCAAATAGAGATCTAAATTCCCCCAAAAAATCCATAATTCTCAGTTCATTGCTTAAATCAACTTACATGATTTTTCACTATCTGCAAACCAGCCCCCACTTATGTCTCTCTTCAAAATCATTACATGCACTGTGTGACTCCAACAGCCCCTTTCAAACTTCATTTTAGCAACTTTATATAGTTCAGATTTCTAATAATTTGTATATTATTGATAAATATTACAGGAAATTCATAAGTGCCATTGATGGTCGGCAGCCAAAACAATGTAATATGACAATGCCACAGTGTACAGACATGGTATATATTGGACCACCTAAATCAACAAGAAAGAGGGAGACAGAAGGATAGGGGGACGAGGAGGTGGTGGTGGTGGAAGAGGAGATTTAACAGGAAGGAGGAGAGTGAGGCTGATAGAAAAGAAAAGAAAACAAGACAACTATAGTAGCTATAAAACAAAAAGAAATGCTGGTATAGGAGGGTAAAAAATTAAAGAAAATGACATTGGTATTAGATGGTAAGATTACTGTCCAGTATAGTTTAGCACCAATCTGCTTAACACGCCATATGATGTTTACTGGGTGGAACAGTCAATTTCAGATTAAACCAAGCAAAATCACCCTACCTACATCCTGACCGTCTGTTGGACTAGCAAATATCCCTATTCTGAACCATGCAAAAAAAAAAAACTATCTTTTGCAGTTAAACATATAAGCAGCAAATTTTGGATTCTTCATTATTTAGTAGGACGTTGATGCTGAAAATACAATGATAAGAATTAAAAGAGAGTAAATTCTTGAAATTCTAGAATGGACCACATATCTTATATCTGGAGTCAAAAGACAAAGGTCATCAGATAAACCAAATTGTGTCTGATCTCAGCCAAGAATTGTCAAGACCAGTCTCAAAACCATAGATCTAGTAAGAGATCGTCATATAAGCCAGAATCAGGTGATCCTAATTGGAATTTGCTGATGCTGATCCACTCAAACAACATGGCCAATTATCATCAAGCCAGGCCAGTTTTGCCTACTACTCAACCGACCCAACTAACAAGACATATTTTTAACTGACCTCAATGTTGGCGTATTTATGTTTGATCATGACTAATTTCCGACATCCTGAATGATTTTTAGTCAAAGGGTAAAAACACCATTTCATAATCTATATTCATCAAAAAGGCCAATCCAAAGAAATCCAGTTCTAAATCTCACAATCAATTCCCACAATTGTTTTCAATCTTGTATCAACCTACACTGATATTGAGCTCCTAACACACTGTAGCCTAAAGCATGAACACTGTCCTATATTGCCTCTGGAGACATGCTGTTGCTCGCCTCCTCAGTCACTGTCTTGGAAGGGGTGAGAACAGGCACCAGAACAAATAGCAATGTACACTGGACTTCTTTTTCTTTTTCTTTTTTTTGCTCTGAATTAGGTTATAAGATATTTTCCTGTTATAGTGACACATCAGCTATGTTTTTTTTTTACTCACACATCAGCTATGTTGAAAGTCAACATGGCACAGCAAGTTGGCACGTGTTGATAGGCAAGTTTGGAACATTACTTAGACTGCAGCTACTATCTATAGAGGTGGATAAAGGTGGAAAGCTAATCCAAACAACAAAGATGACCTAATACATTCCAGTGTCAGTCATGTGAAGAACATCATAGTTGCTGCAAATGTTATAGTTACCTTGCTATGTGAAAAAACAACAAACATCAAATGAGAACGCAGTGGATGAAACCACTCAAATTAGAAATTAATGCAATCCAAAATCATATATATATATATATATATATATATATATATATATATATATATATATATATATATATATATATATATATATATATATATCAAAACAAAATGAAGCCAAAAATTATAAAAGATAACTAAGTCAAAGAATTGTAATGTAATATAAAATTGAACTAGAACAAAGTCAAGCATGGGCAAGAAAAATTGATATATTGATCTCATATACCAACTAAAAGCACAAATAAATACAAGTGAGCCTGACAAACCATATGTTGTGAGGATCTGTCAATTTAGTCTTTCACTAATTTTTCCAAAATTAATGTGAAATTACTGCTAGTAAACACAATTTGACCCTTGAGATGCTAGAGTAATTTGATTAAAGAAATTGCTTACAATCCTCTCATCTAAACGTGTGTTCCTTGGTATATGGAAATCAGCCATTAGAATATCATAACCAGGCTGCAAGAAATAAAATAAATGAATTAGCTTGCCAGCATCACATAGAAAATTCAAATTTAGATGATATACAAATATGGAACATTTAGCTATATATATCAAGTTAAAATCTTAAAAAATGCATTATTTTGTGCTAGAATAGGTAAAGGATGCCAAGATATATAATTAGTCAGGGCTTTTTAATTAGACTGCAGGGTCAATCCTCTCCAGACCCAACATTGGCAGAATGCACAGAGCCATCTTTCTTTTTGAGTCAATCAATTTATCTCATTATATAGCAAATTAGAAAACTAAGAATTGAAACATATGAAGACATACAACCCAAATATATAAGCAGAGAATGAGAGAAAATAAGGAATAAAAAAATAAAATCAGAGAAGCGAAAGTTTCACCTTGCAAATGCATATTTATAACATATTCCAGAATATTATTGATTTAGAATCTGAACTTTTTAACCAGTTAAAAGGCATCATGCACTTGTGCAATTAATACTGAAACACTCTGCCTTTGTGCTATTGACTAGGGTTCAAGACTTCAAGGTACAGATTGATTGCCTCTAGCATATGAAGGTAAACCATCCTCCTTTTGTTTAATAAGTTGGAACACTATAATGTTCGGAAGTATGGTTTAGAAATGCTCCAAGTTCTTAACTTTTCTGATGCTATATCTAGTTTAAATAATCTAATACACATCTCATCAATTTATTTTCTTTCATGTCTGTCACTCCTGGCTTCAATCAATTTAACATGATGGCTTATTACTCAGTGCATTAACCTTGGATATCTCTAATACCGCCATAGCTGTTTTACTTCTTAAAAAAAAAAGGATCAGACCATCTAGAATCCCCAAAATGGTAGAATATGTATATATGCGTACTAAGAAAAATCATAGGATTTTCTGAAAGATGGAGAGATTCACAACTCCTGATAACAGCAAATATCATACCACACCGTGTTGGTACACATGATGTGGCATATGGTTTAAGCAAGGGTGCTAGACCAATATAAGAATTTTTTTTTTATTTTTGAACATGATATTTTATTAAAAGAGTATCATCTATGACACTTATCATGATGACATCTAGAACCATAATAATATATCGTTAGCATAATATCTAGATAAAACATAACAACCAATAATCAAGTGAACAACCACAATACATTATAACTTGAGATGCTTATCTAATAGATCAACAACACAATAATTGTACTCAAAGCAATATCACCCTATTAAGATAAAACCACATCAAATGTTAGTGGGACAGGGCTAAGAAATCTATTGTCACAAATCTTGATGTTGTAGTTGCCAATAATATTACTGATACTACGTCATGCCACTTCGATAGACTTGATGGTATATGTGAATGAAGTCATAAGTCCCACTTACGGGACAGACTAGATCTGGAATTGGCTAGACCAAGATAAGGAATAAATGTGCACCAGCATGTACAGGCTATTACCAACATGTATTGAACCCATCCAATCTATATTCTGGTTGTAGTATAGGACCCATTTCAGCCCAAAAAAAGCACAAGTAATATGCAATGGTACATATCCCATATACGGCAGAAAATACCCCCCACTCTTAAGTGGTAACAACCATTGCAATCGACGACAAGACAAAAAAGTAGACACAAAAAAGTAACATACAGGACTTTAAATTCATAATGATGTTCGATCATAAACATCATTCCAGTACTAAAAAAGAAATACGTTACCAGACCTTTGCTTCAAAAGAAACAACTAAACGACAAAATTGCAACTGGGGATAAAACCTGCAGATGGATGGAACAGGGGTAAGAGATTCATAAATAAGGTTGTGAATGAAAACCTAACAAAATAAAATATCTATGACAAGTAATAAATGTAAGCAACAAAAATTATCACAAATAGCTATGTCTACAGAAAAAGGGCATAAAACACTTTTCATAATGTTAAAATTATAATATATATGCATACCTGGGCATAATCTTAGAAATAGTATCTTGAGCATTGCCCACAATTGTATCACTCACTGACATACAAAAGCTGCTACATAGCTATGTACCAAAAATTCTGTAATTAGAAAGACTGCACTTAAGGCTAGCTAAAAACCTACAGTATGATATACAATAATTTTATGTCAAATATCTTTGAACCTCATTTGCCATGCTGAGTAGTTCATTAACATCTGGAGACAGAAACCATCTATTTTTACAAGCATTCTGCAGAACATATTTTAAAATAATGTTATAAGATAGTTGCAAAATATGTTATCTAAAAAGTTAAGAGAAGCATATGACAAATACTTCCACATAGTTCTTCATGTTGTACTATACCCATGGAGAGAAGAAAAGAGGTTCATCAACAAGCAAATGACATATATGATCTCACAACAAAATTCACAGCATTATGTAAAAATCTATAATGCTAAAATCTCTAGAAAGACCAGCACAAAGATCAGTTCTGATCTGCTTCCAAAAACAAAATCTCAGGGAGATTATTACACTCACGGATTAGCATGTCAGTCTATACCAGTTGGTTTAAGTGCTACATATTGGTTTAATGATATTAGTGGAAATGGACTTCCCATACAGGTCGTATACACCTGACCCATGTGGAGTGCAGTATTCAAACAAATAAAAAATGACAACAGACAGTACATGTAAATATGGGTTCATACCCTGTTCTAGCACAGCCAGTCTCAATCATAGACCCAGCTCATTGCTATGATGGGACTACTAGTTATCTAAAAACATTGTCCAGAGACATATCCATAGGGATTATTTAAATTCGATTGGTTTATGCAGAAATACCATCAAGTCTACTAATATCACATGATATGGGAACATGTGATATCATGTGATATGGGTATGGGTGTCAGTAAGCCCCCATAACAATCAACATCATTTTAACTTTGTAGCCTAAAATTTTGTTGCTTTTGATACTTGGTGACATTGTGTTTAAATCATTGAGTTAGCATGTGTTATTTTTAGTTGAGTTAGACAAAAATCAACTTAAATAACCAACCATAAACAACTTGTTTTGCAAAGTGACATAAAATCACGAAGAATCAACCAGAATCAACTTCAATTCACATCTAGAAAAAGAAAGGAAGAAATTAACAAATTTCCATATTCACAAGGAAAATTGAGAATGACAAATGAGGGCAGGCAAACATTGATCAATAGGGTAGGAGAACAGACGGTTCGAAAGAAAAGTAGTTAGAAGAGGAAAGTTATATGAGAATAGGAAAGATTGAGGCAAGGGCCTATTTTTGCCAAAATTAATGAGGTACATGTACCGCTTCCCTCACCATCTCTGTAGTTTTAACTTGTCTACTCCTTAAATTTGCTAAAACACAAAGTTGTATAGCATTGCTTAAGGCCAACAATATTTCACTACATCCCAATCCATAATTTCATTTAAAGACAGTTACACCAATTACACGCACAATCCACCTGAAAATGCACAAGCGACAGTGAACCTGCATACCTTTCTTTCCCCTTCTCCTTTTTTGCTTTATTTTTTCCTCTCCTCCTCTTCTTCTTTTTCTCTCTTTCGTAATTATTCCATCAACTTAATGAAATAAATTGATAGGCTTTATTCATCCTGATCTCAAAAGGGGGAGCATATCCTATGTGGTAGTTATCCTGTGTGGTCAGCTAGTGTGTAGTATATTTATCAGGACTGCACACATTCCCCATGCAATGCAGCGGTCAGACTATAGATGTATATTCGATGACATGTGCTGCGGTGGGCAAAATGGAGCAGGTAATCATTGCAGAAGCCCATGAAGGATGGCAATAAATTTAAAATTTACAATATTGGCTTCTTCAACAGAACTTGTCCCATTCCTTGAGAGTGATTATATGGAAGCATCCAAAACAAAGTAAAAAGGATTACCTTCACAATTTCTGATCAGGAAGTCAAAGATGAGAAAAATTGGCAGATCGGTGACCATCAGAGTTCTGAATGTTATTTATACAAAAAAGAAACAATTGCTTACAATTTAATAGGGTAAATTAAAAAGATATGAAAAAAGAAATAATATGCTTTTCATTCTTGCAATTACCTAAGCCATGGTAAGGACCATGTTGCACTAACCAAATAGGCAAAGGACCAGTTTTAAATTTTTGATAGCTAAGCCACCAAAATCATCAGTCAGGCTATTCTGTAAAAGCAAAACATGCTAGTGTTGAGTTGAGATCAGGTTGGCACATGATTTGCAAATGTCAGAAACTTCTAGCGTACAGAATTGATGGACAGTGTTAAAGTGATGAAATGTGTGTTGGAGCAAGTACCAATTAAGGTGGATTAGGCATCCACCAATATTGGAAAAACATAGCAAGAAATCAGTCAGGTCCAGGAACTTTGTTCCTCGGTGAGCTATCTCATATCACGTTCTATAGATCAAAAGGCTGGTAGCTATCAGCTAAGCTGGAATATGCTCCTACGTTCATTTTTAATTCCAACAAACTTCTCTTTTAAATATAAATATATATATATATATATATGTAAATCCTTTTAATAATTTTTAATTTTAAATAATTAATGAACCTTTAGCATCTAAGAGAATTTTGATCAGAAATTAATTCATTTAAAATTGTAAAAAATTAATTGTTAACCAAGGTATGCAAATTCGAATAATACTGCCCTGTCACAGGCAAAGTTCTAAATAGGATGTTTAATGTAATACTTATGTATGTCCGTGTCTTTCGATTTGTTCATGCTTTGCACAGCATGTAGAGGGACGGTAGAAGGCTTAACAGTCTCATTTTAGCCTCATTTTAGTTGAGTTTGGTAGTCGCTTGTAAATAAAGATTGTGTCATGTGGACACTTGTGAGAGATATTCGATCTGTAATGGACCATTTTGACCCTTTGTTGTGCAACCATTCAGAGCTTATAAAGTATGTTTGTAATTTGCAATGTCTATGAAGTGTTTCCTGAAATGTTTGCTTGTGGATCCCGAGTGAGGCGCTTTATATAACCAATTTTCTCTTTTGTAGGTCCTAAGGGACTATGGGAGGATTCAGGGAGGCTGACCTTTACGGACGAACACGTAAGGGTGCTGCACTACTTAGGCAAAACCAGCTAAGTCCGTGACACATGGTATCGGAGCGGGACAAGCACTCATAGAAACACTTGGCATGCAAATGTGGGGGACCTAGCGGGGCTGCATTGAGGGCAGTCAGCACACGCGTGATCGTTTAGGGAAAAACGGGCATGGAGATGTAGAGAAAAGGAGTCCCTCGGAGGAGCGGGCATATGAGATTGGCATTCAGAGGAATGGCCAACCCTTCGCGCAAGAGGCACCACGAGAACAAGCAAGCTTAGAAGAATGCGGAGCGCACAAAGGTAGGGATGGCTGAGTTCGAGCTACGGCTCGACGCTGACAACTATACTTGATAATGCTCAATACAAGCGAGGTGCTTTGTCACGGACAAACTTCTAAACAGGATGTTTGATGTAATGCTTATGTATGTCCGTGTCTTTTGATATGTTCATGCCTTGTACAGCATGTAGAGGGAAGGCCGAAGGCTTAATAGTCCCATTTTTAGTTAGGTTGGTGGCCTCTTTAGGCTTGTAAATAAAGGTTGTGTCATGTGGACACGTATGAGAAATTTTCGGTCTATAATGGACCATTTTACCCTTTGTTGTGCAACTATTCAGAGCTTGTAAAGTCTGTTTGTAATTTGCATTGTCTATGAAGTGTTTTTCAGAGATGTTTGCTTGTGGATCCCAATTGAGGCGTTCTCTCTAACCCGTTCTCTCTTTTGTTGGTCCTAAGGGACAATGGGAGGCTTCGGGGAGGCTGACCTTTGCGGACGGACACGCAAGGGTGCCGCACGACTTAGGCAAAACCAGCTAAGTCCGTGACAGATGGTATCAGAGCGGGACAAGCACTCATAGAAACACTTAGCATGCAAACGTGGGGGACCTAGCGGGGCTGCGTTGAGGGCAGTCAGCACACGCGCGACCGTTTGGGGGAAAAACAGGCATGGAGATGTAGGAAAAAGGAGTCGCTCGGAGGAACGGGCATCTGACATTGGCATTCAGAGGAATGGCCAACCCTTCGAGCAAGAGGCACCATGAGAACAAGCAAGCTTGGAAGAATGCGGAGCGCACAAAGGTTGGGATGATTGAGTTTGAGCTACGGCTCAACGTTGACAACTATACTTGATGGTGCTCAAGGCAAGCGAGGCGCTTGGTAAAGGATGAGACCATCCAAGGTGGAATGAGTTGCTCAGCGATCGAAAGAATTGTGCAAAGTTCACAGAGGTGAGGGGAATTGCTAACTCAAAAAAATTCGGTACTTATGCATGGGCTTGTATGTGGACGATGGAATGTTCACGGCCATCCCAAGGCGACCGAAACTCGGCACCATGGAGCATTGAAACTTTCTCTTCGGCATGTGAAGGATACGTCCGTAGGAGGCTGAAGTGTGCAACGAGTTCAGCATGTTGCTAGGCCTTGAGTGGTGCAGCGGGGGCTGTATTGACGTGGAGTCACAATCTAGCAAGTGCGTTTGTAGGAGGCAGAACAATGCACAGTTTGTTCAGCAAATCGAAGTAGTCCAATGGGATGGTGGTCTCCGAAATGAAGAGATATGTTGCTCCAACGGGACAAATATCCAGGAGAGATAAGTCTCGGCTCTTCAAAGGGAGAATCATGTGCGACGGACCGCACATGTTGAGAAGTACCTCAAAAACAAAAACAACAACTCCACGAAGCTCAATGGATTGAGCAAGCGGTGAGGAGTCGTCGCATGATCTCGCTCGAGAGAATGCATTGGTGGATGCATTGCGAGATCAAGTGGAGAAGCGACCCAAAGCAAATCAAATGAAGGCACACTTGGAGTCGATATGGAGATCGGACTCAAGGGAGGGCTGACCCGTGGAATGGTGGGCGCGAGGGCTACCATCGACTCAATGCAAAAACGAGGAGCAGAGCAACTTGGGCGTAACTTGGCGAAGTACCCAAGCCGCATGAAGGGAGCCAGAATAGAAGTTGGAACATGGAGTGGAGGCACAGTGCTTTCCTTAGACAGAGGTCAAGGATATAAACTCTTGCAGAGGCAAGAGTAGAATCATGTTGTTCCATGGGTCCTTCATTCTGACGGAGCGGACTCATCTTGCATGGTGCCAAAGACGAAAGGAGCTTTTGGGCACATGCACCTTATCTCGGAGAAGCATTTGATGAAGGAACTAAGGCGACTCAATTTGCGGAGGCGAAATTGGGTTCAGAAGGCCTTAGCACGGGGCAAGAGGACTCAGAGGTGGGTACTCTTGAAGAATATGCCACAGTGTTGCCATTCAAGTTGCCATAAAGGAAGCGGTGTGCAGCGGAGATTGTGTTGGTAGGGGCAGAGGCCCAGGATCCAGACAATGGTGCACAAATTACAGTGAAGTCGGTGGACTTCAGGAGCTACTAGGCGACGGACTGTCCTAGAGCGGTGCTTCATCTAGGTGTGACCCAAGAGTGGGTGGATGAAGGTCGATTGCAAAAGGAGCTAACAAAATCGAAGGTGGAAGAGACCCTGCGATGTATGGCAGAGGCCACACATGGAGGGTTCACAATTCGAGTTCATCCCACAAGGTTCAGAATGCAATAGAGATGTCACCAGGAGGCGACATGGTGCAGCGGATCGTGGTGGAACAGTTCGTGGCAAATGCGATACACACGATCTAGTCTCGTGAGTGATTAGATCATATGGAGGAATAATCGGGAGCTACTGGAAGCTCCACTTCGGTGAACAACACGACGGCAAGAAGGGCTATGGATTCAAGGAGTGAAGGCTATGGTACCGCAGAGGCGGGTCTTCCGGGCGTGTATCAAATTTTGCATCGAATGAAAACCTTGGTCATCAGCATATGGGGGCTGTGTTCCACCAAGGGAAAAGTTTGAATGCAGGTACCAGTGAGCCCCATGGGAGGGACTTGATCATGCAGAGGTATGATCGAAGCAGCTAGAGAGTTGGACTGCTCCAGAGCTCATATTCGCTTAAGGGAGCCCGACAAGTCAGAGGACAAGGTCGAGTAAGCGAACATTGCTACCAAGGAAGCTAAGGAGAACAGAATCGGTGCAAACCCTATAATGCGATGGCAGAGGCCATGCATGGGAGTTGCAGTCTGTCTTTCCATCGACCAAAGGAGAGCTGCTTGGAGAACACAGAGGTGTTGAAGCAGGGGGTCGAAAGGGGCGAGGAAGCGACGACGAGTCCAGAGGGACTTAGCTACCCAAAATCAAGCATCAGTTAGAATGGAGGTGGACTCAGAGGAGTGCCACGGAGACATATCTACTGATCGTAAAGAAAAGGGATGCAGATGCGAGGCGACGGATAGTAGGGCCATGGGCATGGTAGCGCCATGGTACCGCAGAGGCGGGACTTCCGTGAAAGTCATTGATCCCTTGCTCTCACGGAGAGAGAGCGCTTGGTCGTGAAAGGGGCCGAGGAGGTGGAACATGCAATGGCAATCTCCAAGTACCGTGACAAGGCTGAAGGGCAGAGGCCAAGGAACTTCGTAAGACCAGTGTCAACGAGTTTCTCATCAAGATAGCCGAAAGTGAAGGACTTCGGGTCGTGCAAGAGTGCACGACCAAGGAACGAAGCAGGCAGTATGTGGTACTGTACCTTCACTACTCAGGGGAGTAGACGGCAAGGTTGATGGAGAAGACGGTATAATCCCAGAGGCGACCTTATCTATTAGAGAATTCTCCAAGTTGGGGTGAAAACTTCTCGCATTCCAGAAGTTCGATGGCATTGAGAAAGTGAATCACAGTAGCCAACTCAACGCAAGGAGTGCAAACACTTCAAGTGCTTCAGAAGTGTGAGCAAAGAGTAGGTGAAGGCCAGTAACCAACTCGATGCATGAAGTACAACCTCGAGGAGGCGGGCGAAGTCAAGTAACCTTTGCCTTCTCAACTCTTAAGAGAATGGGCGAAACCAAGTACCCCAATTCTCTAATCTATCCAGCAGAGGAGCTCTGCACAAGTTCAAAGACCCTTCGAAGATAATGAAAGACAATAGTTGTCAAATCCTCACCAACGGTGATCAGTGCTACTGAGAGTAGATTGTCCGCTTCATTTCCCAACGAAATGCCAATCGAAAGCAGAAGTGATGCGAACCTACTTGGATGTGACAACTAAGTGAAAGAAGAGTCAATGAGCAAATTTTGTGGAGGAAGGACCCAAAACTTCAGAATTTGCGAGACGATGCTCGTTAAAGCTCCAACAAGCATCCACCCAGTTCAAGCAGCATGAGGAATTTGAGAGACTGGCGCAGTAAGGATGGTCTTTTCCTTCATCTGGGGGATCCGCAGGAATTAACAAGGATCAACACAACTCAGCCAACCCCACACTAGAGTCAGAGTCATTGGTGAGTTGAAGCAGCATGGTGGATCAAAGGTTAGACTACTCAAAAACAGCAGCGGAGAGCAGCTGGGAGCCAAGAGGCGCATTGCAGCTGGAGCGGAAGATTGAAGACTCAACAAAGGCGAGGAGTTGCAGTGTTCACAAAGGCTTCGACGAGGACGTCGAAGGAATATGTGGGGGAGAATGTCACGGACAAACTTCTAAACAGGATGTTTGATGTAATGCTTATGTATGTCCGTGTCTTTTGGTATGTTCATGCCTTGTACAGCATGTAGAGGGACGGCCGAAGGCTTAATAGTCTGATTTTTAGTTAGGTTGGTGGCCTCTTTAGACTTGTAAATAAAGGTTGTATCATGTGGACACGTGTGAGAGATTTTCGGTCTGTAATGGACCATTTTACCCTTTGTTGTGCAATTATTCAGAGCTTGTAAAGTCTGTTTGTAATTTGCATTGTCTATGAAGTGTTTTTCGGAGATGTTTGCTTGTGGATCCCGATTGAGGCGTTCTCTCTAACCCGTTCTCTCTTTTGTTGGTCCTAAGGGACAATGGGAGGCTTCGGGGAGGTTGACCTTTGCGGACGGACACGCAAGGGTGCCGCACGACTTAGGCAAAACCAGCTAAGTCCGTGACAGCTTGGTAAAGGATGAGACTATGCAAGGTGGAATGAGTTGCTCAGCGACCGAAAGAGTTATGCAAAGCTCACAGAGGTGAGGGGAATTGCTAACTCGAAGAATTCGGTACTCATGTATGAGCTTGTATGCGGACGATGGAATGTTCACGGCCATCCCAAGGCAATCGAAACTCGACACCATGGAGTATTGAAACTTTCTCTTCGGCATGTGAATGATACATCCGTAGGAGGCTAAAGTGTGCAGCGAGTTCAGTATATTGCTAGGCCTTGAGTGGTGCAGTGGGGGCTGTAGTGACGTAGAGTCGCAATCTAGCAAGTGCATTTGCAGGAGGCAGAACAATGCATAGTTTGTTCAACAAATCGGAGTAGTCGAAGGGGATGGTGGTCTCCGAAACTTTCAGATGGAAGGAAACGAAGAGAGATGTTGCTCCAACGGGATAGATATCCAGGAGGGATAAGTCCCGGCTCTCTAGAGGAAGAATCATGTGCAACAAACCGTACATATTGAGGAGTACCTCCAAAACAATAACTCCACGAAGCTCGATGGACCGAGCGAGCAGCAAGGAGTCGTCGCATAATCTCGCTTGAGAGAATCCATTGGTCGATGCATTGCGAGATCAAGTGGGGGAGCGACCCAAAGCAACACAATTGAAGGCACACTTGGAATCGATATGGAGATCAGACTCAAGTGAGGGCAGACCCGTGGAATGGTGGGCGCAAGGGCCACCATCAACTCAATGCAAAACGAGGAGCGGAGCAACTTGGGTGTAACTTGGTGAAGTACCCAAGTCGCATGAAGGGAGCCGGCATAGAAGATGGAACATGGAGCGGAGGGACAGAGCTTTCCTTGAATAGAGGTCAAGGACATGAACTCTTGCAGAGGCAAGAGCTGGATCATGTTATTCCATGGGTCCTTCATTCTGATGGAGCGGACTCATCTTGCATAGTGCCAAAGACAAAGGGAGCTTTTAGGCAAATGCACCTTATCTCGGAGAAGCATTTGAGGGAGGAACTAAGGCGACTCAACTTACGGAGATGAAGTTAGGTTCAGAAGGCCTTGGCACGAGACAAGAGGACGCGGAGGCAGGTTCTCTTGAAGAATATGTCATAGTGTCATTCAAGTTGCCATGAAGGAAGCGGTGCACAGCGGAGATTGTACTGGAAGAGGCAGAGGCCCAGGATCCAAACAATGGTGCACCATTTTCAGCGAAGTCGGTGGACTTCGGGAGCTACTAGGCGACGAACTGTCCTAAAGCAGTGCTTTATCTAAGTGTGACCCAAGAGCGGGTGGATGAAGGTCGATTGCCGAATGAGCGAACAAAATTGAAGGTGGAAGAGACCCTGCGATGTATTGGCCGAGGCCACACATAGAGGGATTAATTTCGAGTTCATCCCACAAGGATCAAAATGCAATAGAGATGTCACCAGGAGGCAACATGGTGTAGTGAATCATGGTGGAACAGTTCGTGGCAATACGATACACACGACATAGCCCTGTGAGAGACTAAATCATACATAGGTATGATCGGGAGACTTTGGGAACTCCACTTCGGTGAACAACACGACGGCAAGAAGGGCTACGGATTCAAGGAGTGAAGACTATGGTATCGTAGAGGCAAGTCTTCCGTGCGTGCATCGAATTTTGCATCGGATGAAAGCCTTGATCATCAGCATATGGGGGTTGTATACCACCGAGGGAAAAGTTCGAATGCAGGTACTAGTGAGTCTCTTAGGAGGGACTTGATCATGCAGAGGTATGATCGAAGCAGTTGGAGAGTTGGACTACTCCAGAGCCCATATTCGCTTAAGGGAGCCTGACAAGTCAGAGGACAAGGTCGAGTAAGCGAACATTGCTACCAAGGAAGCTAAGGAGAACAGAATCGGTGCAAACCCTACAACGTGATGGCAGAGGCCATGCATAAGAGTTGCAGTCTGTCTTTCCATCGACCAAAGGGAGATGCTTGAAGAACACAGAAGTGTTGAAGCAAGGGGTCGAAAGGGGCGAGGAAGCGACGACGAGTCCAGAGGGACTTAGCTACCCAAAATCAAGCATCAGTTAGAACAGAGGTGGACTCGGAGGAGTGCCACAAAGGCATATCTACTGATCGTGAAGAAAAAGGATGCATATGTGAGACGACGGATAGTAGGGCCATTCCCATGGTAGCGCCATGGTACCACAGAGGTGGGACTTCCGTGAAAGTCATTGATCCCTTGCTCTCATGGAGGGAGAGCGATTGGTCATAAAAGGGGCCGAGGAGGTGGAGCATGCAGAGGCAAATTCCAAGTACCGAGACAAGGCTGAAGGGCAGAGGCCAAGGAACTTCATAAGACCGGTGTCAACGAGCTTCTCATCAAGATAGCCAAAAGTAAAGAACTTCGGGTCATACAAGAGTGCACGAAGGAACGAAGCAGATAGTACGCGGTGCTATACCTTTACTACTCAGAGGAGTAGGCGACAGGATTAATGGAGAAGACGGTACAATCCTAGAGGCGACCAAAACTATAAGAGACTTACTCCAAGTTGGGGTGAAAACTTCCTGCATTCCAGAAGTTCGATGGCATTGAGAAGGTGAATCACAGTAGCTAACTCAATGCAAGGAGTGCAAACACTTCGAGTGCTTCAAAAGTGTAAGCAAAGAGCAGGCGAAGGTCAGTAACCAGCTCGATGCATGGAGTACAACTCTTCAGGAGGCGGGCGAAGTCAAGTAACCATTGCCTTCTCAACTCTTAAGAGAATGGACGAAACCGAGTACCTCAATTCTCTTATCTATCCAGCAGAAGAGCTCTGCACAAGTTCAAAGACCCTTCGAATATATTAGAAGATAATAGTTGTCAAATCCTCACCAATGGTGATCAGTGCTACTGAGAGTAGAATATCCACTTCATTTCCTAACAGAATGTCAATCGAAAGCGGAAGTGATGCGAATCTACTTGGAAGTGACAACTAAGTGAAAGAAGAGTTGATAGACAAATTTTGTGGAGAAAGGACCCAAAACTTCAGAAGTTTACAAGGTAATGCTTGTTAAAGCTCTAACAAGCATCTACCCAGTTCAAGCAACACGAGGCATTTGAGAGACTAACGCATAGTAAGGATGGTATTTTCCTTCATCTGATGGATCTGCAGGAAGCAACAGGGATCAGCACAACTCAGCCAACCCCATACTAGAGTCAGAGTCATTGGCGAGTTAAAGCAACATAGCGGATCAAAGGTTCGACTACTCAAAAACAGCAACAGAGAGCAGTTGGGAGCCAAGAGGTGCATTACAGCTGGAGCAGAATATTGAAGACTCAACAAAGGCGAGGAATTGCAGTGTCGGCAAAGGCTTCGACAAGGACGTCGAAGGAATAAGTAGGGGAGAATGTCACGGACAAAGTTCTAAACAGGATGTTTAATGTAATACTTATGTATGTCCTTGTCTTTCGGTTTGTTCATGCTTTGCATAGCATGTAGAGGGACGGTAGAAGGTTTAACAGCCCCATTTTAGTTGGGTTTGGTGGCTTTCTTAGGCTTGTAAATAAAGGTTATGTTATGTTGACACTTGTGAGAGATATTCGATCTATAGTGAACCATTTTGACCCTTTGTTGTACAACCGTTTAGAGCTTGTAAAGTTTGTTTGTAATTTGCATTGTCTATAAAGTGTTTCCTGAAATGTTTGCTTGTGGGTCCCGAGTGAGGCGCTTTCTCTAACATGTTTTCTCTTTTGTAGGTCCTAAGGGACTATGGGAGGTTTCAGGGAGGCTAACCTTTGCGGACGGACACGCAAGGGTGCCGCACGACTTAGGCAAAACCAGCTAAGTCCGTGACAGCCCGGTACGGGCGGTACGTACCAGTCCATCAGTTGACCGGTACACGAACCACCCGTTACCAGACGGAATGATATATATATATATATGTATATGTATATATATATATATATACATATACATATATATATATATACATATATATATATTTATTTATTTATTATATATATATATATATTTATATTTATATATTGAACAGTATACCGAACGATATACCGCTCGGTATACAATATCGTACCGTACCGAGCGAACGTCGAAACTCCGATACGATACGATATTTGCGTACCTTGTTGTTAATAATGTCCATCGTTGAAACTTTGAGCTATCTTGACATAAGCAGGTTATAAAACTAGATCTTGAGTCCAACTCAATTGATTATCAAGTAAGATTAAAAAAACAAAATTAATAACTAACTAATATGCATAATAAATGGAGCAGTACTTATAAAAAGTAAAACTAACATATTAAATGAGAAATGTTCAGTAGCCAAGAGAACATGCAGGGCCATAATGTAGATGGTGACTCCAACTCAGTTAGTGACTCAGTGACTAGTTAAGTATCATAGAGAAAATCATTTTTAAGTAGCTAAAGAACTATACATATCAAATGAAGAAATTCATAATGGAAACTCCTTGATATGAAGCTACATGAACAAATAAGAGGACATATATAAGTACAATAACAAACAATAATCAGATTGATTATGCCATTCTCATGCTTCTTGTATACATAGCTGCAAATCAAAAACAACTATATTACCTAAAACCAAATTGATTGTGATTTTTGAATTCTCATTGCTGAAGAAAAAACAAATCTGTAGAACAAATTACCTTGGCAGATATCATTAGCACCATAATAGCTGGTCGGAGTTGAGGATCATTCCGACGTTGATAGACCTATATAACACAATAGTGAAAATATATGAGCTATCAAACTCTTGCAAAAAAGAAAGTTCAGTTGATAAAGACAGCTAGAAATAAAAGCAGGAAAGATAACCACAAGACAATATTTGATACATAGAAATAAAGTCAGAAGGTAAGAAAATTTCAATCAAGTATGAAAAGCAAAGTCAAATATCAATAATGTAATGCCTAATAAATGAAAATAAAACAGTCAAAATCAAGGATCGCTGTTTCGAGTACCAGACCCGTTTCGATTATCTAGTCGAACCAGCATACTAGTTAGTACCGGTGCATCGTGTTCCAGTACACTAGTACATAGTGGCATTTCAGAGAGGAAGGGCGGGCGGAGGAAGAGGAGGAAGCATGGATGTGCAAGAAGAGGAAGTAATAAAAAAAAGGAAGAAGTGGAGGACGAGAAGAAAGAAGAAGGAAGAGAAGGTGGGAGTATACCTGGGAAGAAGAAGGAACGCGATGACTATGACAACGGCATCACGAAGCGATGATAGTGGCAATGACCTTGTGAGAAGAGGGTTCACATTCGCGAGCCCTTATTTCTATTTTAGGTTTTTTTTAATGCTGAGTTGGACAGGCCTCATCACTATTTTTATGTTTTTTTTTAATTTCCTAAGTTGGACAGGATTGCCTGAAACGAGGGTGGTTCATGTACAAATCCATGTACCACCCGTTTTGTACCGTTTTGAGCGGTGATAGTCAATGGTCAAAATAGAATTGTACTCTTAATAATTTGGTCAATCATTAGGAACCAATAGTCACCAATAAAAAAAGTACTATCCTTCTCAAGATCTGTCACTAATAAAAATAGCATGCAACAACTTAACAAGTTTTCTATACATATTGCATCCTTATAGTAGATTGATAGTGTTATGTTTATTTCACAGTGGTGAACCTTTAAGATAGTACATATGAAGACTACAAATATAAACTCAAATTAGCCTAAATGTGGAGAATTTACTTAACAACACACATTGCCATTAGTTGCTGACCTTGCTGACTGGAATGTGACAAGTACATGCCCAAATATATATCTGGGGTAAACCCATGCCACAGCGCATTCTGCATAGCATGTACCAGCAGATGGTGTATTAGCATGGATGAGTGCCTCGGCAAGTAAATCCCTTCTCTAAAATAGTCAATTTTATTATATAGAAAATAATAAGAATATTCCATCAGTAAGTCCAAAACCCACAACTATCATTTCTCATTGAAAGTTAAAATCGTGCCAAACATAAAAGTGTTACCACCATTCCTGAACAATTCTTGAACCTACTAAGTAATATCAAACTTGTAGATACTTAACAAGTTAATTAAGAAGCTAGCATACTGAAAAAGGTTCACACTCATAATATTGCTCAAGCAGTCTATAAAGTTTCCAGTTTTCCGTAAAATCAAATTCTGCACCTGTCCTTGTACATTGGTTTAACTTTTCAACAAACTCATAGTTGCAAATATACCATACCCTTCTCTTGTTGGATGGGTGTAACCAGCTTTGAGAAAGGAAAACTACTAAACTAGTACTAACTGTGACACTGTTTAAGCAATAATCTATATGCTCTAAGACATTAAGTGGAATATATTAAAAACCACTGTTTGCAACATCGTATGATACTGTAATGATATTGTCTTAGGCCAGACCAAATTAAACCAATTTCTCAGTCTTATCATCAAGTATCAATATTAATCCGCTAAACACTATTGAACTTGACCAAAGTTGGTTACAATTTAGCCTCTCCCTCTTATTTAATGACTTTAATAGAAGAAGAGAGGAGAAGCCTAAGGAGGTCAAAGATCACCATAGATGGCAGTAATAAGGGGAAAAGGAGATGAAGAAGGAAAAGAAAAAAGTACCATTGCTGATGACAGTTAAATGGAGGTAATGCATGTACTACTATATTCACTATCATTGCAAATTTGCAACCCCCACACTTGTTATCTGCCACCATTGTTGTGATGTTAGTCATCCATCACCACCTCATAAGACAAAGGAGAAATAACGAGAAAAAGGCATAGGACAAAGAATTGCTCATGATCTCTTAATCAAATGAAATACCATTAAAAGGACAAAGGAGGTGTCCTAGGTTTCAAAACAAGGGCAATATTTTCAAAAAGAATCTATTTTTATTAGTTTGTCTTTAAATTACCCAATACTTCACATATATAATGTTATCAAAGCTATAGGACCATAATGGGGGCATCAATTATATTAAAAAAAGACGGCTAACAAGTTTTGAGGTTTGTAATAGTTATTTATCATGATAACATATTTGTATGATATGACATTTATTGCTATCATTCATAACTTTTTATCTTTTATATTTTAGTTCCATACATGAGTTAGGTTGGTGCCACTAAAGAGTTGCTCTTCTATGACCTAAAAGACTAGGATTCAAATTTTAGAAATAGCTTTTCTGCTTGCAATGGTAGAACTGCTTGCACTGATTCTTCCGGGCGTTGTAACTCATTTGCTTGCAAGAAAAGACTAGATAGATCCTTCACAAACCTAGTATGATGGAAACCTCATGCATTGGTATCTGTATGCTTTAATTCCATACATATTTTTGAAAAATGAGATATTATAAGCAAGGTTCGTAATACCGTACCATACCGATATTTCGATCTGGGCTTGGTATCGATACGGTACGGTATACCGAGCGGTACACTCAGGTGTGTCGAGTACTGTAGCACTGCTACAGTGCACTGCTACATACTATAGTGTTACAGTGCACTGCTACATACTACAGTGCTACAGTGTACTCGGACCGGTAACAAGTGGTCCGCATACCGACAATCTGTCGGACCGGTACGTACCACCCGTACCGCAGACCCTAATTATAAGGACTATGAAAAATAGAATCTATAGCTAAAAAAATTTTATATGTTTCCTAGTATTTTTCTTTTTTATATTTTTTTTATATTTTGATTTTTTGTTTTTCTTGATCAATCTTGATGTTGTGAATCTAAAATGATCAATCATCAGTTCTAACTGTTTGCACCCAGACAATCTTAAACCTAATTCCAATCTTCCAAACCTCCATAAAATTTTCAAGCATAATTTCAATTCACTAAGATAGAGTATAACTTCATTTATACCAATTTTTTTTGACAATTACTCAAGTACTGGAAATGTTGCTCATCATCATAATGAGTAGCAGAAATCTCTGTTTTGAATGTTATATTGATGACTGAGAACATCCATAGAATACCTTGTTTTAATTCTAGAATTATTCAATGTGCATCATTTCTCCTAGCACAAAGTTCACAGAAAAATCTCATAGATTTAAAGAGCTTATCCAGATTTTAATTGTTAAACAACCAACCATTGACTTGTATTTAACAGAAGAGAACAAGAATAAGCAACTATAAGCAACATCCATCCGGTCTTGCCAAGTCATTATAAATTAATGTTAACATTACATTATGATTGGCAAGTGTATTTCATCTCATCACTTTCTTACAACACTACAAATTATAACATGTATGAGAAGGTAGAATGTTTTCTTGCATACTAAAGAATACTTTTATGCTTATTACCTGTATTATTAATGAAGGAAGACGATTGGCAATTCCAGGAATATCATTGACTGAGAGTGCATAGTCAATACCTCTGTATACACCAAAAAATATTATCATGAACAAAGTACATCATTACAAGATGTTAATATGATGTAAACAACTTATGAATATTTTACATGTAGTGAACAAACCAATAGTTCAAAAAGTTCAGTTACCTAGTTTGTGATATCTTTCCAAGCAACATTTATAGTTCAAAAAGTGTATTAGAGACATTCCATTAGACAAATCTTTTTTTTTTTTTTTGCTCGGGTAAACTGGATTGTTACATCAGAAGATGACTTCAAGATGAATCAAAGCCTCATTTGAATGTCATAAACCATGTGAAAGAACTTGAATTCATCTGGTATTGTGTCATGATAAAATTTCTACACGGTAAAGGTTTAGGATTAGGAAGATTCAGAATGTTAGCCAATATTAATTGCTTAGAATCCTGTATCATCACCTGAAAACACTAAGCATACATAACTTGTAAACACACCTAACCATATCAAATTAACTCATAAAAATATTAAGGATTTTTCTTATATTGTCACTTTCCTAGTCATAGATTACAAGGCATTCGGCCTTGTGCATATTTGCTACCTGACTCGATTAGTTGAAAATAAAAAAACCATGTAAAGACAAAAATACCCTTCATCTTCTTCTCTCCTCTTTCTAAGTGTCCTATTGATACCACCTACAGCACCAAACTACATATCGCCCTCCCATCCACCACCACCACCAATATTGATGCAAGAATGCATAAAAAAGTGACACAGAACCCATGGTGGTGGACCACTTACAAACTAATATGTTTATTCATTTTGTTGATTGCCATAGTGATGATCTTTCGTGAGGGCCATATAATGTATTTGTTTAGAGTTAAGAGAGTGAAAGAGATGTAGAGATAAAAGCCATAAATGACAGAAGAACCATAAGTGAATTAATGTTCCATAGAGAGAGAAGGCATAAATGGCAGCAACTGGTATACAGCTATAACAATGTTAACCTATTTCTCTACATAGAGCGAATTAATGTACCTTACAGTCTATGAGCAAAGCAACCAGACTATAATAACCATAATGGCACAGGTGAGCTCAAGACCATGTCATCATTCGGGAAGAAAGGAATGCTATGTTAGAATCCGAATCCAGAATGGTTCAAGTAAAGAATAGAACTCCCTACACGAGATTATAGCTTGCTGCCACGGACAATGTTTTAAATATAATGTTTTATGTAATACTTATGTATATCCATTTCTTTCTGCTTGTTCATGTTATGCACAACATGTAAAGGAACAGTTAAAGTCTTAACAGCCCCATTTTAGTTGAGTTTGGTAGTCTTCTTAGGCTTGTAAATAAAGGTTGTGTCATGTGGATACTTGTGAGAGATATTCGGTCTGTAGTTGACCATTTTGACCCTTTGTTGTATAACTGTTCAGAGTTTGTAAAGTCTGTTTGTAATTTGCATCGTCTATGAAGTATTTCTTAGAATGTTTGTGGATCCCGAGTGAGATGCTTTCTCTAACTCGTTTTCTCTTTTGTAGGTCCTAAGGGATCATTGGAGGTTTCGTGGATGCTGACCTTTGCGGACAGACACGCAACGGTGCCGCACGACTTAGGCAAAATCAGCCAAGTCCATGACAGATGGTGTCAGAGCGGGACAAGCACTCATTGAAACACTTGGCATGCAAATGTGGGGGACCTAGCAGTGTTGCGTTGAGGGCAGTCAGCACACGCACGACCGTTTGGGGGAAAACGGGCATGGAGATGTAGGGAAAAGGAGTCGCTCGGAGGAGCGAGCATCTGAGATTGGCATACAGAGGAATGGCCAACCCTTCGCATAAGAGGCACCACGAGAACAAGCAAGCTTGGAAGAATACGGAGCGCACAAAGGTTGGGATGGCTGAGTTCGAGCTATGGCTCGACGTTGACAATTATACTTGATGGTGCTCAAGGTAAGCGAGGCGCTTGGTAAAGGATGATACCATATAAGGTTGAATGAGTTGCTCAACGACCGAAAGAGTTGTGCAAAGCTCACAGAGGTGAGGGGAATTGCTAACTCGAAGAATTCGGTACTCATGCAAGAGCTTGTATGCGGACGATGGAATGTTCGTGACCAACCCAAGGCGACCGAAACTCGGTGTCATGGAGCATTGAAACTTTCTTTTCGGTATGTGAAGGATATGTCTGTAAGAGGCTGAAGTGTGCAGCGAGTTCAACATGTTACTAGGCCTTGAGTGGTGCAGCGGGGGCTGTATTAACGTGGAGTCGCAATCTAGCAAGTGCATTTGCAGGAGGCAGAACAATGCACAGTTTGTTCAGCAAATCAGAGTAGTCCAAGGGGATGGTGGTCTCCGAAATGAAGAGATATGTTGCTCCAACGGGACAAATATCCAGGAGGGATAAGTCTCGGCTCTTCAAAGGGAGAATCATGTGCGACGGACCGCACATGTTGAGGAGTACCTCAAAAACAAAAACAACAACTCCACGAAGCTCAATGGATCGAGCGAGCGGTGAGGAGTCGTCGCATGATCTCGCTTTAAACAATGCATTGGTGGATGCATTACGAGATCAAGTTGGGGAGTGACCCAAAGCAACACAAATGACGGAACACTTGGAGTCGATATGGAGATCAGACTTAAAGGAAGGCTGACCCGTAGAATGGTAGACACGAGGGCCACCATCAACTCAATGCAAAACGAGGAGCGGAGCAACTTGGGTGTAACTTGGCGAAGTACCCAAGTCGTATGAAGTGAGCCGACATAGAAGATGGAACATGGAGCGGAGGCACAGAGCTTTCTTTGAACAGAGGTCAAGGACATGAACTCTTGTAGAGGCAAGAGCAGGATCATGTTGTTTCATGGGTCCTTCATTCTGACGGAGCGGACTCATCTTATATGGTGCCCAAAGAAGAAGGGAGCTTTTGGGCACATGCACCTTATCTTGGAGAAGCATTTGATGGAGGAACTAAGGTGATTCAACTTGCGGAGACGAAGTTGGGTTCAGAAAGTCTTGACACTGGGCAAGAGGACGCGGAGGCGGGTACTCTTGAAGAATATGCCATAGTGTTGCCATTCAAGTTGCCATGAAGGAAGTGATGCGTAGCGGAGATTGTGCTGGTAGGGGTAGAGGCCCAGGATCCAGACAACGGCGTACCATTTTCAGCGAAGTCGGTGAACTTCAGGAGCTACTAGGCGACGGACTGTCCTAGAGCAGTGCTTCATCTAGGTATAACCCAAGAGTGGATGGATGAAAGTCGATTGCCAAAGGAGCGAACAAAATTGAAGGTGGAAGAGACCCTGCCATGTATTGGCAGAGGCCACACACGGAGGGATCACAATTCGAGTTCATCCCCAAGGATCAGAATGCAATAGAGATGTCACCAGGAGGCAACATGGTGTAGCGAATCATGGTGGAACAGTTCGTGGCAATACGATACACACGACATAGCCCCGTAAGAGACTAAATCATACAGAGGTATGATCGGGAGACTTTGGGAACTCCACTTCGGTGAACAATACAATGGCAAGAAGGGTTATGGATTCAATGAGTGAAGGTCATGGTAACGCAGAGGCGGGTCTTCCATGCGTGCATTGAATTTTGCATCGGATGAAAGCCTTGGTCATCAGCATATGGGGGCTGTGTACCACCGAGGGAAAAGTTCGAATGCAAGCACTAGTGAGTCCCATAGGAGGGACTTGATCATGCAGAGGTATGATCGAAGCAGTTGGAGAGTTGGACTGCTCCAGAGCCATATTCGCTTAAGGGAGCCCGACAAGTTAGAGGACAAGGTCGAGTAAGCGAACGTTGCTACCAAGGAAGCTAAGGAGAACAGAATCAGTACAAACCCTACAACGTGATGGTAGAGGCCATGCATAAGAGTTATAGTCTATCTTTCCATCAACCAAACGGAGATGCTTCGAGAACACAGAGGTGTTGAAGCAAGGGGTTGAAAGGGGTGAGGAAGTGACGACGAGTCCAGAGGGACTTAGCTACACAAAATCAAGCATCAGTTAGAATGGAGGTGGAATCGGAGGAGTGCCACAGAGACATATCTACTGATCGTGAAGAAAAGGGATGCAGATGCGAGGCGACGGATAGTAGGGCCATGGGCATGGCAACGCCATGGTACCACAGAGGTGAGACTTCTGTGAAAGTCATTGATCCCTTGCTCTCATGGAGGGAGAGCGCTTGATCGTGAAAGGGGGCGAGGAGGTAGAGCATGCAGAGGCAAACTCCAAGGTCCGAGGCAAGGCTGAAGGGCAGAGGCCAAGGAACTTCATAAGACCGGTGTCAACGAGCTTCTCATCAAGATACCCAAAAGTGAAGGACTTCGAGTCATGCAAGAGTGCACGACCAAGGAACGAAACAGACAGTACGCGGTGCTATACCTTTGCTACTCAGTGGAGTATGCGATAGGGTTGATGGAGAAGACAATACAATCCCAGAGGCGACTAAATCTATTAGAGAATTACTCCAAGTTGGGGTGAAAACTTCCTGCATTTCAAATGTTCGATGGCATTGAGAAGGTGAATCACAGTAGCTAACTCAATGCAAGGAGTGCAAACACTTCGAGTGCTTCAGAAGTATAAGCAAAGAGCAGGCGAAGGTCAGTAACTAGCTCGATGCATGGAGTACAACCCTTGAGGAGGCGGGCGAAGTCAAGTAACCATTGTCTTCTCAACTTTTAAGAAAATGGGCGAAACCGAGTACCACAATTCTCTTATATATCCAACGGAGGAGCTCTGCACAGGTTCAAAGACCCTTCGAAGATATTAGAAGATAATAGTTGTCAAATCCTCACCAATGATGATCAGTGCTACTGAGAGTAGATTATCCGCTTCATTTCCTAACAGAATGTCAATCGAAAGCGGAAGTGATGCAAATCTACTTGGAAGTGACAACTAAGTGAAAGAAGAGTCGATAAGCAAATTTTGTGGAGGAAGGACCCAAAACTTCATAAGTTTGCGAGGCGATACTCGTTAAAGCTCCAACAAGCATCCACCTAGTTCAAGCAACATGAGGCATTTGAGAGACTGGCGCATAGTAAGGATGGTCTTTTCCTTCATCTGGAGGATCCGTAGAAATCAACAGGGATCAACACAACTCAGCCAACCCCACACTAGAGTTAGAGTCATTGGCGAGTTGAAGCAGCATGGCAGATCAATAGTTCGACTACTCAAAAACAGTAACGGAGAGCAGTTGAGAGCCAAGAGGCGTTTTGCAGTTGGAGCAGAAGATTGAAGACTCAGCAAAGGCAAAGAGTCGCACTGTCGGCAAAGGCTTTGATGAGGACGTCGAAGAAATGAGTGGGGGAGAATATCACGGACAAACTTCGAAACAGGATGTTTGATGTAATGCTTATGTATGTCCGTGTCTTTTGGTTTGTTCATGCTTTGTACAGCATGTAGAGGGGCGGTCGAAGGCTTAACAGCCCCATTTTAGTTGGGTTTGGTGGTTGTTTTAGGCTTGTAAATAAAGGTTGTGTCATGTAGACACTTTGAGAGATTTCAGTCTGTTGTGCAACCGTTCAGAGCTTGTAAAGTCTGTTTGTAATTTGCATTGTCTATTAAGTGTTTCCTGAAATGTTTGCTTGTGGATCCCAAGTGAGACGTTTTCTCTAACCCGTTTTATCTTTTGTAGGTCCTAAGGGACCATGAGAGGTTTCGGGAAGGTTGACCTTTGCGGACGGACAAGCAAGGATGCCGCACGACTTAGGCAAAATCAGCTAAGTCCATGACATTACGGGGAATAATATGTTTAGGTTTGTTGCAGACATTTGATCAACAACCTGACACGGACTTAGCTGGATTTGCCTAAGTCGTGCGGCACCCTTGCGTGTCCGTCCGCAAAGGTCAGCCTCCCCGAAGCCTCCCATTGTCCCTTAGGACCAACAAAAGAGAGAACGGGTTAAAGAGAACGCCTCAATCGGAATCCACAAGCAAACATATCCGAAAAACACTTCATAGACAATGCAAATTACAAACAGACTTTACAAGCTCTGAACAGTGACACAACAAAGGGTAAAATGGTCCATTACAGACCGAGAATCTCTCGCACCTGTCTACATGACACTACCTTTACTTACAAGCCTAAAGAGGCTACCAACCCAACTAAAATGGGACTATTAAGCCTTCAGCTGTCCCTTTACATGCTATACAAGGCATGAACATGCCAAAAGACACGGACAGATATAAGCATTACATTAAACACCTTGTTTAGAAGTTTGTCCGTGACATTCTTCCCCACTTATTCCTTCGACGTCCTCGTCGAAGCCTTTGTGAACACTGCAACTCTTCGCCTTTGCTGAGTCTTCAATCTTCCGCTCCAGCTGCAATGCGCCTCCTGACTCCCAGCTGCTCTCCGCTGCTGTTTTTGAGTAGTCGAACCTTTGATCCGCCATGCTGCTTCAACTCGCCAATGACTCTGACTCTGGTGTGGGGTTAGCTAAGTTGTGTTGACCCTTGTTGATTCCTGCGGATCTCCCAAATGAAGGAAAAGACTATCCTTACTGCGCCAGTCTCTCAAAAATTCCACATGCTGCTTGAACTGGGTAGATGCTTGTTGGAGCTTTAACGAGCATCGTCTCGCAAACTTCTGAAGTTTTGGGTCCTTCCTCCACAAAATCTGCTCATTGACTATTCTTTCAGTTAGTTGTCACATTCAAGTAGGTTCGCATCACTTCCGCTTTCGATTGGCATTTCGTTGGGAAATGAAGCGGACAATCTACTCTCAGTAGCACCGATCACCGTTGGTGAGGATTTGACAACTATTGTCTTCCATTATCTTCGAAGGGTCTTTGAACTTGTGCAGAGCTCCTTTGCTGGATAGATAAGAGAACTGGGGTACTCGGTTTCGCCCATTCTCTTAAGAGTTGAGAAGGCAAAGGTTACTTGACTTCGTCAGCCTCCTCGAGGTTGTACTTCATGCATCGAGCTGGTTACTGGCCTTCGCCTGCTCTTTGCTCACACTTCTGAAGCACTTGAAGTGTTTGCACTCCTTGCGTTGAGTTAGCTACTGTGATTCACCTTCTCAATGCCATCGAACTTCTGAAATGCTGGAAGTTTTCACCCCAACTTGGAGTAATTCTCTGATAGATAAGGTCGCCTCTGGGATTGTACCATCTTCTCCATCAACCATGCCGCCTACTCCACTGAGTAGCAAAGGTACAGCACCGCGTACTGCCTGCTTCGTTCCTTGGTCGTGCACTCTTGCATGACCCGAAGTCCTTCACTTACGGCTATCTTGATGAGAAACTTGTTGACACCGGTCTTACGAAGTTTCTTGGCTTCTGCCCTTCAGCCTTGTCTCGGTACTTGGAGATTGCCTCTGCATGCTCCATCTCCTCGGCCCCTTTCACGACCAAACGCTCTCCCTCCGTGAGAGCAAGGGATCAATGACTTTCACGGAAGTCCCGCCTCTGCGGTACCATGGCGCTGCCATGCCCATGGCCCTACTATCTGTCTCTTCGCATCTGCATCCCTTTTCTTCACGATCAGTAGATATGTCTCCGTGGCACTCCTCTGAGTCCACCTCCATTCTGACTGATGCTTGATTTTGAGTAGCTAAGTCCCTCTGGACTCGTCGTCGCTTCCTCGCCCCTTTCGACCCCCTGCTTCAACACTTTTGTGTTCTCCAAGCAGTCCATTTGGTCGATGGAAAGACAGACTGCAATTCCCATGCATGGCCTCTGCCATCACGTTGTAGGGTTTGCACAAATTCTGTTCTCCTTAGCTTCCTTGGTAGCAACGTTCGCTTACTCGACCTTGTCCTCTGACTTGCCGGGCTCCCTTAAGCGAATATGAGCTCTGGAGCAGTCCAACTCTCCAGCTACTTCGATCATACCTCTGCATGATCAAGTTCCTCCCATGGAACTCACTGGTACTTGCATTCGAACTTTTCCCTTGGTGGAACCCAACCCCCATATGCTGATGACCAAGGCTTTCATCCGAAGCAAAATTCGATGCACGCACGGAAAACCCGCCTCTGCGGTACCATGGCCTTCACTCCTTGAATCCATAGCCCTTCTTGCCGTCGTGTTGTTCACCGAAGTGGAGCTCCCAGTAGTTCCCGATCATACCTCCATATGATCTAGTCCCTCCCGGGACTCAGTCGTGTGTATCGCATTGCCACGAGCTGTTCCACCACGATCCGCTGCACCATGTCGCCTCCTGGTGACATTTCCATTGCATTCTGATCCTTGTGGAATAAACTCGAATTATGAACCCTCCATATGTGGCCTCTGCCAATACATCGCAGGGTCTCTTCCACCTTCGATTTTGTTCGCTCCTTTGGCAATCGACCTTCATCCACCCACTCTTGGGTCACACCTAGATGAAGCACCGCTCTAGGACAGTCCGTCGCCTAATAGCTCTCGAAGTCCACCGATTTCACTGTAATCTGTGCACCATTGTCTGGATCTTGGGCCTCTGCCCCTACCAGCACAATCTCCGCTGCGCACTGCTTCCTTCATAGCAACTCGAATGGCAACACTGTGGCATATTCTTCAAGAGTACCCGCCTCTGCGTCCTCTTGCCCCGTGCTAAGGCCTTCTGTACCCAACTTCGCCTCCACAAATTGAGTCGCCTTAGTTCCTCCTTCAAATGCTTCTCCGAGATAAGGTGCATGTGCCCCGAAGCTCCCTTCGTTTTTGGCACCATGCAAGATGAGTCTGCTCCGTCAGAATGAAGGACCCATGGAACAACATGATCCTACTCTTGCCTCTGCAAGAGTTCATGTCCTTGACCTCTGTCTAAGGAAAGCACTGTGCCTCTGCTCCATGTTCCAACTTCTATGCTGGCTCCCTTCATGCGGCTTGGGTACTTCGCAAGTTACACCCAAGTTGCTCCGCTCCTCGTTTTTGCATTGAGTCGATGGTGGCCCTCGCGCCCACCATTCCACGGGTCAGCCCTCCCTTGAGTTCGATCTCCACATCGACTCCAAGTGTGTCTTCATTTAAGTTGCTTTAGGTCGCTCCCCCACTTGATCTCGCAATGCATCCACCAATGCATTCTCTCGACGAGATCATGCGACAACTCCTCGCCGCTTGCTCAGTCCACCGAGCTTCGTGGAGTTGTTGTTTGTTGAGGTACTCCTCCTCAACATGTGAGGTCTGTCTCACATGATTCTCCCTCTGGAGAGCCGGGACTTATCCCTCCTGGATAACTACCCCGTTGGAGCAACATCTCTCTTCGTTTCGGAGACCACCATCCCCTTGGACTACTCCGATCTGCTGAACAAACTGTGCATTGTTCTGCCTCCTGCAAACGCACTTGCTAGATTGCGACTCCACGTCAATACAGCCCCCGTTGCACCCCTCAAGGCCTAGCAACATGCTGAACTCATTGCACACTTCAGCCTCCTACGGACGTATCCTTCGCATGCCGAAGAGAAAGTTTCAATGCTCCATGGCGCCGAGTCTCGGTCGCCTTGGGATGGCCACGAACATTCCATTGTCCGCATACAAGCCCATGCATGAGTACCAAATTCTTCGAGTTAGTAATTCCCCTCACCTCTGTGAGCTTTGCATAACTCTTTTGGTCGTTGAGCAACTCATTCCACCTTGGATGGTCTCATTCTTGCCAAGCGCATCGCTTGCCTAGAGCACCATCAAGTATATTTGTCAACGTTGAGTCGTAGCTCAAACTCAGCCATCCCAACCTTTGTGCGCTCCACATTCTTCCAAGCTTGCCTGTTCTCGTGGTGCCTCTTGCGCGAAGGGTTGGCCATTCCTCTGAATGTCAATCTCAGATGCCCGCTCCTCTGAGCGACTCCTTTTCCCTACATCTCCATGCCCGTTTTCCCGCAAACGGTCGCGCGTGTGCTGACTGCCCTCAACGCAGTCCCGCTAGGTCCCCCACATTTGCATGCTAAGGGTTTCTATGAGTGCTTGTCCCGCTCTGATACCATATGACACGGGCTTAGCTGGATTTGCCTAAGTCGTGCGGCACCCTTGCGTGTCCGTCCGGAAAGGTCAGCCTCCCCGAAGCCTCTCATTGTCCCTTAGGACCAACAAAAGAGAGAACGGGTTAGAGAGAACGCCTCAATCGGGATCCACAAGCAAACATCTCCGAAAAACACTTCATAGACAATGCAAATTACAAACAGACTTTACAAGCTCTGAACAGTGGCACAACAAAAGGTAAAATGGTCCATTACAGACCGAGAATCTCTCGCACGTGTCTACATGACACTACATTTACTTACAAGCCTAAAGAGGCCACCAACCCAACTAAAATGGGACTATTAAGCCTTCGACTGTCCCTTTACATGCTGTACAAGGCATGAACATGCCAAAAGACACGGACAGATATAAACATTACATCAAACACCTTGTTTAGAAGTTTGTCCGTGACAAACCGATGCCCATAAAGATGTTATACCGCATCGATTGCGGCCAATAGTTACACAATCTACATAGGAAAACTAAAGTTGGATTCGATGGAAAAGAGAATCCGGAGGTATAAAACGAGCTAAATTGCAACTCTATAGAAGACCAACCCGAAGAATCTCTTCGACCAAACATTGAAGAGAACTTCCTTTCGTTTCTCTAACCGTCGTAACCCAAGCGAGTCTAGAAACCTAGACATCAAAGGATGAGATCAACTCGACCCTACATTGCCCCTTGACAGTTAGGTTCTTGAATCCCGCAAAGCCACAAACAAAAGAAGAGCGCAAGTATCAGAAAGGAATAAGGAAAGAGGATAGATGAAGGACCTGGCGAGGGCGAAGATGAGGTGGAAGAGATCAGACGGACCAGACGAGATGCCGCCGCGGAGGAGCAAGTCGAGACGGTCCACGACAGCCCTGAGGCGGGCGTGGTTGGCAGCCAGCACCGTCAAACGGTTCTGAGATGCGGCGACGAGAGCCGAAACCGACTGCTGCGGGGTGTAAGCAGGCGGCGCCGCCACACTGGGCCGCTGGAGTGACGGAGACGAAGCGGATGCCTGAGGAAATGCCATTGCCTCTCTCTCCTCCGAACACCGACTGTTTATAGAACAGTTTTTTCCTGCACCTCCGGGGTTTAGTTGCGCATTAGCCTTCTTGTGGGGAGAACCATGTGGGAACCACTGTTGGTCCGATCATTAGAGAGGTAATCGACGGGGTAAGAACAACGGGTGATAAACTATTAGCATTGTTCTCGTAACCGCCTCTGCGCGTCTTACGTTTCGAGAAACAAAGGGACTTCTTCTTACCCTCTCATACTGACAGATCTACCAAATTGTCCTTGGATGTTTGAAATAATAATAATAACAATAAGCAACCCAGTTTATACATAACTCTTTTCTTTTAAGTGAATATGATTCATTCGTTTCTTTAAGATATTCGGGCTAATTAATATAGTATTTATTATACAGGTAATAGATTTCGGCGTCATGTATACTATTTGATGTAATATTTTTTTAAAAAATAACTTATTCGAGATTCGAGTCAAAATTATCTCAATGTTGTTTTCATACAAACTCAAACGTTGATTTCACAGCTTGATTGAGATGGATAAAATAAATATATTTCCAGTGATGCATAAGATTAAACATAAATTTATAAGAAAAACAATAGCCATCATATATATCGTTTATAACTGGATAAATCAGTGGCATCTATTTTTTCATTTTGTTACATGGGCAATTTTTTAAAAAAATCTTAATAAATATTTGGCAAAATTACATGCACGCTCGACATCTTTTTCCTATTTCATCAAATTATATATATATATATATATATATATATATATATATATATATATATATGGGAGAATTTAAAAAAAATCTTTACTTTTTGAAATTTTTGGCAGAGCAATCCTACTTTAAAAAATTCTTTAAAAATTCTATAATTATACCTTAGAAAACCTATTTTATCTCTTCTTTCGTCGGGACAACAACAATAAAAGTACGCTTCACCCTCCTCCTTCCTCCCTGGCAACTGATGAAGAGGGTGTACGGGTTGTTGCCTCTCCTTCCTTGCAACCCCTCGCTCTCAAAACAACCGACAATGGGAGCTATGAGTAACAAGAAGAAGTGGGTCATTGAATGATGACAATGGGAGCTATGCAGTCAGTGTACACATCCAATGAATATAAACATTTGAAGCAAATTACTTAGCCATGTAGTGTTGCATGCTAATCTTACCTGCTACAAATAGGTTCTTTCTGACATTTGAAGTCCCATAAGCAAAGAAAACAAGAGTGCAGTGAGTGGCCAAATCCCCAAAGCATTCACCGATTCAACAATTCACCCAAAGGTACAACATTAATGAATGATCCATTCATTATGTTTCTTCATTTAAAGATGGGTACAACATTCAAACACTGCCCAAAATTTACAACTACAAATGGACATCCATTACACACACACACACACACACGTGTATAGAACTGGACATTGCAACCTTATACTCACACCTAACAATGATAGAGACAGCGAACTGCAGCAGCATAACCTAAGCTAGGCAAACTTAAACGCACAGATGCCTCTTCATTTGGACTAATTGTCCAAATAAGGTATATTGCAATCCACCGAATGATCACAGCTCTCTAATACAATTTTTTTTTCCTTGTTCTACTTGTGGCCAATTTGACTTGAAGCACTTTTAGTTATAGCATTACTCCTGTTTGCAGTGGATCAATCTAAGCAAAGAATGGACATCCCCTATGTTTCTATTATACTATAAATAAGGAATGGTTGTTGGAAGAAATTGGTTGTCGAACCAACAGACAAAGGTATACAATCACCAAAGATGAAATCGTCAGAAGATAAAAATCATTAGAATGGCAGGAGAAATTGATTGTCAAACTCGTACGTTGTATCTGGTAAGAAGCAAAATGCCTCTCACGGTTCTGCTCCATCCATCGAGTCTTCGCCGCAAACCACATACTTCAATAGCATCATCCATTAGTATTCGAAGTTAAGTTAGAACTCTGACTTGACATTACGACGGTGTAAAGGAAAACCTATTGATTTTGAAGAGGTTTGCTGTAAATCCTAAGAGATCGATTTGGAGAAGAAGAGGAGTCGACGCAAGGACACTCTGAGTCTGATTGAATTAATGGGCCAAATGTTCATTTTGTCATTCACTAAATCGCTAATTCAGCATACGATGTCACACACAGCGTTTTTCGTTAGTGCAGTAGTAGATGATTTTATTAAAAATAGAATGAATTATTTTAATTTCATAACTATGAGAAAATTAATATAATTTTTAAAATTATAGGGACTGTGATGCTAGGAGGGTCTAAGTACAAAGATAATCTATAATTAGTCTAATGTCTTCCAGGGAGTGAAGGTGATGAGGAATGATTACATGATCTAACTCTCTATGTCCATTTCGATGGATGATTAGATTTATGGTATCAGTATTCAATGCCCATAGTAATCCTTTTAAATAAAGATAAGTCAAACCTTACACCAATATCATTAAGAATATTTTATGAGTAATACTATTTCTTTTATTCTTTTAGAATCTGCAAGGACTTGGGGTATTTAGTTTAATAATGCCATAACTGAAAAATTGCTTGCAGCAATTAACAACAACAACAACAATTTATATGCTTAGTTATATCCTTAGTTAAATTAGTGAACTTAAAATTTTATTTATAATTTTAATAAACTCTTTTTAGGTCCTTTTTATATTTTATGGTATCTATCATTAATAGTAATAATTTACATTTTATAACTATAATATCTATTAATCTCTTTACCGAATATCTAAAATGTGTCTTGTCCTCCTCAGTGTTATAATAATTTTTACTCTCTCAAATGAGATACATAATTCTCCAGGAATGATTTTTTTTCTCATTTTAAAAAGTACCTTCATGAACCCACCTCAATATTTTTATTTCAAAGATAGATATTTTTATATTATTTTTAATTGTCTAACGTGTAAAACTTTTATTGAAACCTTCATGAGTCTAACAATTGTTTTGTTGAAATTGTTTACATCTAAGAGGTACTCCATCATGACACAAATGCTCATCTCTATTTTAACCATCAAAATTTTACTTTATAAATGATATTTTCAACAATCTTTCCATCGTAGAACAATCACAAAATAAATTATCAAATTTTTTTGCATATCTATCCTTTCAAAATCAGGAATAGCATGTTTTGCCCGTCAACACTAATATTATGTTTAGTTTCAATATCATTATTGTAATAACTGATTAATAGAGATTAATTAATGATTGATATATATATATATATATATATATATATATATATATATATATATATATATATATATCCTATTGTTATACAAGATATTCATCATTTATATATGGATATTTTATCAGAAAAAAATCTTATTATTAGTTTTTATCAAATGATGCTCCCCATTCATTTTTACATGGTGCATTTTTTTTTTTAGACTAACACACCCTCTCCTTCTATGTCAAATGACATTAAAATTAATAAAGAATTCATAATCTAATAATTTTCTATTTAACTAGTTCGATCTAGTTATTTATAAACCCCTTACCCAACTTTTCGTCTCTTTTCTCTTATCCCCTTCTCCTTCTCCTGCTTTGACTTCCTTCTCCTCCTCATTTATTACCTCATCTTTGTAGCCTCCTCACCTTCTCTTCTCCCATCTCATCCCATTCATCCACCTCTAGGTTCTCCCTCTTTCCTCCTCCTCATTCTTCGTCTCTACCTCCTCTTTGTCATGTCATACTACTTCTATGAAAGCTTGGGTTGGTTCATTATAAGTTGATTAAGTTACACTTAAATTGAACTAAATTATATTCAATCACAAAATCTATTCAAAATATTCACTCCGACATTAAACTAAGTTATACTCATATCAGTTCAAGAAATCTTAAAATTTGATAATTAATTATCTTAATTTTTTAAAAAATATCAATCATCTTAATTTAATTTAGGGATATTATTATAATTAATTATTAAAATTAAGAATTTTTTGAATAGTTCTACGATCTAAGTGTAATTTAATTCAATTTCGAATGTAAATAGGCTAACCTCTACTAAACTAATCTAAAATTTCATAAAACAACTAAGAAATTATTTAAAATAATTATATATTTTATGAGAATTTTATAATAATTAATTATCAAAATTTGGATGTTTTGAACCCATATTGTGATCAAATATAATTTAATTCAATTTTGAATATAACTTGGTTAACTTTCACAATCCAAGCTTTTAGAAAACTAATAAAACATGATTGTCATATGATTATATTATTTTTTAAATTTTATGATAATTAATTATTAAAATTTTAAATAGTTTGAACCAGTAATATGATCTGAGTGTAATGGTAACTTAGTTAAATTTCAACTATACCTTGTTCAACTTTTTACTAAACTAATCTAAACTTTCAGAGAAACACTAAACATGATTTTAAGATTATTAGTACAAATTTTTTTAATTTTTATAAAATTTAATTATTATAAAAATTATAATATGTTCTGTGATCAAGTGAGTGTAACTACATCTCAAAATTTAAGATAAAGTATAGTGGGAGGAGATAGAGGAATAGGAGGAAAGTAAGAAAATGAATGTCAAAGATGAGGAAGTGGAGGAAGAGATGAGGAGGTAGAGGTGAAGACAGAGGAGGCGAAGGCAAATGACAAAGAGGAGACTAAGTAGGAGAAATGAGATGAGACAGAGAAAGAAAAGATGGAGGAGGAGGGAAAGGAGGCTTGATTGAATCAATTCAAAATGGGTTCAATTTTGAACGATTTATGAGTTACTGGTTCAATTGGTTTTTTTATTATTTATAAAAAACACTCAAGTAAAAACAAATATGAAAGAGATAAAAAGTTAATAGCGAGTTTTTTCGATAAAATACCCTTTATTTTATATTTTATATTTATTTTGTTTAGAATTATATGCATCGTTTGGCCAATTCGGATAGGCGTAGGCCAGTCTGTGTTGGTCCAGTCAACTATAGGCTTCAGGAGAAGAAGCGGGGATAGAAGAAGAGGTAAGGGGAGGAGAGTGAGAGCGAGAGCGAGAGCGAGCGGAGAAAGCTTCACTTTCCGGTTATTGCTCTCACCACCGATTTGTTCGCCAATCTTTATGATATCTGTTACCATCCGAGGTGGTGAAATGTATTCGAGCTCGATTCCTCTGAGGAGGTTCGGTTCTTCTCTCTCTTCGCGCCGAGGAAGAAGGACAGGAAACATGCTTTTCCCCCTAAAATTTACTGAATTCTGACTGGAATATTCTCTGTCGGCAGTGGCTTATTGATCGCTCGGAGCTCTCCCGACTCCTCTGTTCGTCTTGGTTTGCGCCCAAATTTAAAGACCCAAAGCATTCGGCTCCTCTCCAAAAGGCAGAGATGTCCTAGGGCAAGCCTATCTTCCGGTACGCCCCCTAGTTTTCTTCACCAATGTAGCGCTTCATCTCTTGTGTTCCTGCTTCCTCTTCTTACCTTGGTGTTTGATGGTTCGCTTGCACTATATATTTTTGTGATGGTCAGAATAATGGGCCTTGTAGGCGAAAATAGACGTAGAATGTGATTTATAATTTTCTTCTGTTTTCTCAAGATTTGAGGATTGTCCTTGGTTTCCATTATGAAGTGAAAAATCTTTAATTCTGTATCTTTATGAGAAGGATCGTTGGACTTAATTGAATTAGGCGTGTGGTGTGAGGCCGTCTGATGTGGGACGAGAACGACAGAATATTTTTTTTGATAACAGAGGAACATTCCAGAGAGGAATAGAAGATAGTAATCGAAAGATAATAGGAAAATAAATAGATAACTACCAGACTTATTGTGGCTCAAGGAAAACACTCCCAAGATTAAGGTCTTACACCTTCTCGCATCTTGCACTTGAATGATGAAATCATGCCGTCGGTAAACAAATGTGGCATCGCACCACTTACACAACATAGGAAAAGAACTCATTTCATTGATCCATTTCTGAATGATTTGCATTACAATGTTCTTGCCCCTTTTTAGAGGCTAAGTACAATAAAAGAAAAAGAAAATTGTAAAAGTAAAAATTTTACAATTGAATTATATCAAATATATGATTTGATGTTCCCTTCGAAGAGGATAATATTCTTGATTGATATGCTTCCATCTTCGTAGCAATCAATCTTCACAAAATCTTTTATCAGGATTTAGAAACTTCAATCACAATCATATTTGATTTTTTTCATATTCTTTTCACATCTTCTTCTTACTTGAGTAAACTAGAAAACTAGATCAGAATTATTCAGTATGTTGCTATGTGGCAACTTATGATATGCAAAATAACCTCTAAACGAATCAAATTTATTTGAATAAAAGATAGAGAAGATTGATTCCGTGTCATATGCTTTCGCTGTGTAGGAATTTGCCCCGAGTTCATTTAATTGAGATATGAATTGACCTTGATGATAGAACACATTGGTTAAACCAAGAGCTTTGATACCAAACTGATATAGGACAAGAATGACAGAATATATTTTTGATAATAGAGGAACATAAAAGAGAGGAATAGAAGATAGTAACTGAAAGATAATCGGAAAATAAATGGATAAGTACCAGACTCGCTCTGGCTCAAGGAGGACACTCCCAGGATGAAGGGCTCACACCTCCGCATGTCTCGCACGTGGACGATGGAATCATGCAATCGGAAAACAAATGTGGCCTCACACCACTCACACACAAGATGGGAAAAGAACTCATTTCATTAATCCATTTCTGATTGATTTGTATTACAATGTTCTTGCCCCTTTTTATAGGCTAAGTACAACAAATGAAGAAAAGAAAAGAAGAATATAAAAGTGAAAAATTTACAATTGAATCAAATTAAATGATTTGATCTTCCCTTTGAAGAGGATAATAGTTTTGATTAATATGCTTCCATCTTCGCAGAGATCAATCTTCACAAAATCTTTCATCATGACTTGGAGTCTTCAACCACAATCATAATTTGATTTTTTTCAAATTATTTTCATAATTCTTTCTTCCTTGAGTAAACTAGAAAACTAGATTGGAATCATTCAGTATGTTGGCATGTGGCAACTTGTGATATGCAAAATAACCTCCAAACTAATCAAATTTATTTGAATAAAAGATTGATAAGATTGGTTTCGCGTCAACATCTAACTGGGGTCATTATTGTTCACCAAAGCTATGCTTTTACGATGTTACTCTGTTTTTGGTAGGTTCAAATTTGCCAGACCCAAACTATTTCTAAGATAGGATGCTTTGGCAGCAATATGATGCATATAAAATGTCTAAAATACCATCAAATAAGGTCTAAAATATTGGACAAATACACCTTTAAATACTCAAAGAGTAGAAAATTACAACTTTTAGCTTATATTAGCTAAATTTACTCAACTGAGACTCTAAGCAAACTTTTTCTACAAAACTAGAGTTCACTTCTATTGGTCTGAGGCTTATATGAAGTTAATTTTGCCCCTTGAATAGAGTAAGCTGCTATTTTTTCAATTCAGCATCTTGTTGATTATTCAAATCATTTTAGGGAATCCTCCAACAAAAAACTGTCATGTGATAATGTGTTTCTAGTGGAAAAAACTTTGGCAAGATGGAAAATTTGTCTTTGTATTTGGATTTTTTTTATCTTATGGGAGCACGACAATACTGTTTGAAAAAGAAAATATTATGGTTATCGTCAACTAAGGTCCTTTTCTAACATTAGGGTATCAGTTAGATGGCTAAGCTTCTCAAACATCTTCTGTCTCCTCCTTGATTGTTTCATTCATCTTATGCATGGTTTCTAGTGGGTTTTTCTTCAGTTGAGTTTTAAACCAGATCAATATCCTAAAGGCATATAGTCAAGATTATCTTACAATATGATATGAATACATGTTTTGCCTTTTATTTTCATAATACATCGTGTTAAGGTGTTCTCTATATCTTTTGAGCAACAACGGTATATAAGATTGAAATTTATGTAGGCTCACATTCAAAAGTTATCTTTCTTAAGAAAGTTAAACATGGTTTCGTTGAAGTTTTAAATATTATTTTTCCAGATCCACTTCTGGTTCAGGCTGCTAGAGGAAATGCAATAAGTCGGCCTCCGGCATGGATGATGCGCCAAGCAGGAAGGTATATGGCTGTTTACAGAAAGCTTGCCGAGAAATATCCATCCTTCAGAGTGAGATCCGAGACAGTTGATCTCATTGTAGAAATTTCTTTGCAGCCATGGCGAGCTTTTCGGCCAGATGGGGTCATTATTTTTTCTGACATACTTACACCTCTACCTGCATTTGGTGTTCTTTTTGAGATAGATGATGTAAAAGGGCCTATTATTCAATCACCAATTTGTGATGAGGAAGGGCTTAAATGCTTGCATCCCATTGACCTAGAGAAGCTTCAATTTGTTGGAGAGTCTCTGATGATCTTGCGTGGGGAGGTAGATATCAGCTTTGTTACTCCCAAAACATTCAACAAATTAAAATTTAATATAATCTCCACAGACTTATGCGTTACTATCTGGAATTATAATTACAACTTGCATCAAAAGTTACACAAAAACAACCATGGGGTTTGTTAATTGACTCTAATAGTGAATCAGCCAGTTGATTTTTTCTCATTTTGATACATGAATATGCTTGCTTTAGTACTCGATGTATATGAAAAAAATGAGAAAAAAAAACCGATAGCTTTCTAACACTATAAAATGGTTCTTTCTACATGTCTCCTAGCCTTTTGGATTTCTTTTCTCTTTAATTGCATTTTGTAAGATGGTTCTTTCTACATGTATGGTGAGCCGTGGTATCATGGGTTGCTTTTTTGCATCTTGGGTGATTAGAGTTTGAGTTATAGAAAAAGTTTCTCTACTTGAGCCGTGAGGCTTTGTATGTTGACCCTCCACAAGCATTGCATCGGCAGGAGTGTCATGCGCTAGGACACCGACACCCATTTTTCAGTGTTTTTTCAAGTTGCCTTGGTTAGTAATTGAGCATTAGTTTCAGGATTATTTGTCAATCCTCCCATTGGGCCTTCTTGATTTTGACTTGTGCTCTCTGACCATCTCTGATGATTGGGCAAGTCTTGGATGTATAAACCTCCAGCTCCTTTGACAAGGCAGTTGAGTTCCAGACTTCAATCTGTTAGTATAATACTGTTCAAGGTTTTGATAGTGGTACAGGTACATAATCTAGGTACATCAATTATTACATTTGTTGGTGTTGGCTGCTGCAGTTGGTACACTGGTATACGGCACGGTATGCCATGATATTTGACACCAGGTACTATTTGGACATTATTTTTGTCAGTTGCACTATGTAAATTGTGAGATGGGTCAGTTGTTGCTGAATTTCCTTCTCTCATTTCATAACAATTTTAGTTGGGGATTGAGGTTACCTTTCTAGTTGTATGCAGGAAGTTACATTTGAACATGTCATGTTGTCTTTTCCTAGGTCTGCCATACCGAATCGTACCGCCCGGTACGTACCGGTCCAATAGGCCAGTGGTACGCCGACCATTCGGTACCGGTCCACACTGTAGCAGTGTACTGTTGTAGTGCACTGTAACAGTACAATACACTGTTACATTAGCAGTACAGTGCACAAGTATACTGTAGCAATACACTGTAACAGTGCTACAGTGCTCGGTGTACCTGGGTGTACCGCTCTGTCATGGACTTAGCTGGTTTTGCCTAAGTCGTGCGGCACCCTTGCATGTCCGTCCGCAAAGGTCAGCCTCCCCGAAGACTCCCATTGTCCCTTAGGACCAACAAAAGAGAGAACGGGCTAGAGAGAACGCCTCAATCGGGATCCACAAGCAAACATCTCCGAAAAATACTTCATAGACAATGTAAATTACAAACAGACTTTACAAGCTCTGAACAGTGGCACAACAAAGGGTAAAATGGTCCATTATAGACCGAGAATCTCTCGTACGTGTCAACATGACACAACCTTTATTTACAAGCCTAAAGAGGCCACCAACCCAACTAAAATGGGACTATTAAGCCTTCGGCCGCCCCTTTACATGCTGTACAAGGCATGAACATGCCAAAAGACACGGACATACATAAGCATTACATGAAACACCTTGTTTAGAAGTTTGTCCGTGACATTCTCCCCCACTTATTCCTTCGACGTTCTCGTTGAAGCCTTTGTCGACACTGCAACTCCTCGCCTTTGCTGAGTCTTCAATCCTCTGCTCCAGCTACAATGCGCCTCTTGGCTCCTTGCTGCTCTCCGCTGCTGTTTTTGAGTAGTCGAACCTTTGATCCGCCATGCTGCTTCAACTCACCAATGACTCTGACTCTGGTGTGGGGTTGGCTGAGTTGTGTTGATCCTTGTTGATTCTTGCGGATCCCCCAAATGAAGGAAAAGACCATCCTTACTGCGCCAGTCTCTCAAATTCCTCATGCTGCTTGAACTGGGTGAATGCTTGTTGGAGCTTTAACGAGCATCGTCTCGCAAACTTCTGAAGTTTTGGGTCCTTCCTCCACAAAATTTGCTCATTGACTCTTCATTCACTTAGTTGTCACATCCAAGTAGGTTCGCATCACTTCCGCTTTCGATTGGCATTTCTTTGGGAAATGAAGCGGACAATCTACTCTCAGTAGCACTGATCACCGTTGGTGAGGATTTGACAACTATTGTCTTCCATTATCTTCGAAGGGTCTTTGAACATATGCAGAGCTCCTCTGCTGGATAGTTAAGAGAATTGGGGTACTCGGTTTCACCCATTCTCTTAAGAGTTGAGAAGGCAAATGTTACTTGACTTCGCCCGCCTCCTCGAGGTTGTACTTCATGCATCGAGCTGGTTACTGGCCTTCGCCTGCTCTTTGCTCACACTTCTGAAGTACATGAAATGTTTGCACTCCTTGCGTTGAGTTAGCTACTGTGATTCACCTTCTCAATGCCATTGAACTTCTGGAATGCAAGAAGTTTTCACCCCAACTTGGAGTAGTTCTCTCATAGGTTTGGTCGCCTCTGGGATTGTACCGTCTTCTCCATCAACCCTGCCGCCTACTCCACTAAGTAGCAAAGGTACAGCACCGCGTACTGCCTGCTTCGTTCCTTGGTTATGCACTCTTGCATGACCCGAAGTCCTTCACTTTCGGCTATCTTGATGAGAAGCACATTGACACCGGTCTTACGAAGTTCTTTGGCCTCTGCCCTTCAGCCTTGTCTCGGTACTTGGAGATTGCCTCTGCATTCTCCACCTCCTCGGCCCCTTTCACGACCAAGCGCGCTCCCTCCATGAGAGCAAGGGATCAATGACTTTCACGGAAGTCCCGCCTCTGCGGTACCATGGCGCTGCCATGTCCATAGCCCTACTATCCGTCGCCTCGCATCTGCATCCCTTTTCTTCACGATCAGTAGATATGTCTCCGTGACACTCCTCTGAGTCCACCTCCATTCTAACTGATGCTTGATTTTGGGTAGTTAAGTCCCTCTGGACTCATCGTCGCTTCCTCGCCCCTTTCGACCCCCTGCTTCAACACCTCTGTGTTCTCCAAGCAGTCCGTTTGGTCGATGGAAAGACAGACTGCAACTCCCATGCATGGCCTCTGCCATCACGTTGTAGGGTTTGCACCGATTCTGTTCTCCTTAGCTTCCTTGGTAGCAACGTTCGCTTACTCGGCCTTGTCCTCTGACTTGCCGGGCTCCCTTAAGCGAATATGAGCTCTGGAGCAGTCCAACTCTCCAGCTGCTTCGATCATACCTCTACATGATCAAGTTCCTCCCATGGAACTCACTGGTACTTGCATTCGAACTTTTCCCTTGGTGGAACCCAGCCCCCATATGCTGATGACCAAGGTTTTCATCCGATGCAAAATTCGATGCACGCCCGGAAGACCCGCCTCTGCGGTACCATGGCCTTCACTCCTTGAATCCATAGCCCTTCTTGCCGTCGTGTTGTTCACCGAAGTGGAGCTTCCAGTAGCTCTCGTTCATACCTCCATATGATCTAGTCCCTCCCGGGACAAATTCGTGTGTATCGCATTGCCACGAACTGTTCCACCACGATCCGCTGCACCATGTCGCCTCCTGGTGACATCTCCATTGCATTCTGATCCTTGTGGAATAAACTCGAATTGTGAACCCTCCATGTGTGGCCTCTGTCAATACATCGCAGGGTCTCTTCCACCTTCGATTTTGTTCGCTCCTTTGGCAATCGACCTTCATCCACCCAGTCTTGGGTCACACCTAGATGAAGCACCGCTCTAGGACAGTCCGTCGCCTAGTAGCTCCCGAAGTCCACCGACTTCACTGTAATTTGTGCACCATTGTCTGGATCTTGGGCCTCTGCCCCTACCAGCACAATCTTCGCTCCGCACTGCTTCCTTCATGGCAACTTGAATGACAACGCTGTAGCATATTCTTCAAGAGTACCCGCCTCTGCATCCTCTTGCCCCGTGCTAAGGCCTTCTGAACCCAACTTCGCCTCCGCAAATTGAGTCACCTTAGTTCCTCCATCAAATGCTCATCCGAGATAAGGTGCATGTGCCCAGAAGCTCCCTTCGTCTTTGGCATCATGCAAGATGAGTCCGCTCTGTTAGAATGAAGGCCTCATGGAACAACATGATCCTACTCTTGCCTCTGCAAGAGTTCATGTCCTTGACCTCTGTCTAAGGAAAGCACTGTGCCTCTGCTCCATGTTCCAACTTCTATGCTGGTTCCCTTCATGCGGCTTGGGTACTTTGCCAAGTTACACCCAAGTTGCTCCGCTCCTCGTTTTTGCATTGAGTCGATGGTGGCCCTCGGGCCCACCATTCCACGGGTCAGCCCTCCCTTGAGTTCGATCTCCATATCGACTCCAAGTGTGCCTTCATTTAAGTTGCTTTGGGTCGCTCCCCCACTTGATCTCGCAATGCATCCACCAATGCATTCTCTCAAGCGAGATCATACGACGACTCCTCGCCGCTTGCTCAGTCCATCGAGCTTCGTGGAGTTGTTGTTTGTTGAGGTACTCCTCCTCAACATGTGCGGTCCGTCGCACATGATTCTCCCTCTGGAGAGCCGGGACTTATCCCTCCTGGATAGCTGTCCCATTGGAGCAACATCTCTCTTCGTTTCGGAGACCACCATCCCCTTGGACTACTCCGATCTGCTGAACAAACTGTGCATTGTTCTGCCTCCTGCAAACGCACTTGCTAGATTGCGACTCCACGTCAATACAGCCCCCGCTGCACCACTCAAGGCCTAGCAACATGCTGAACTCGTTGCACACTTCAGCCTCCTACGGACGTATCCTTCACATGCCGAAGAGAAAGTTTCAATGCTCCATGGCGCCGAGTTTCGATGCCTTGGGATGGCCACGAACATTCCATCATCCGCATACAAGCCCATGCATGAGTACCAAATTCTTCGAATTAGCAATTCCCCTCACCTCTGTGAGCTTTGCATAACTCTTTTGGTCGTTGAGCAACTCATTCCACCTTGGATGGTCTCATCCTTTACCAAGCGCCTCGCTTGCCTTAAGCACCATCAAGTATGGTTGTCAACGTTGAGTCGTAGCTCAAACTCAGCCATCCCAACCTTTGTGCGCTCCATATTCTTCCAAGCTTGCCTGTTCTCGTGGTGCCTCTTGCGCGAAGGGTTGGCCATTCATCTGAATGCCAATCTCGGATGCCCGCTCCTCTGAGCGACTCCTTTTCCCTACATCTCCATGCCCGTTTTGCCCCAAACGGTCGCGCGTGTGCTGACTGCCCTCAACACAGCCCCGCTAGGTCCCCCACGTTTGCATGCTAAGTGTTTCTATGAGTGCTTGTCCTGCTCTGATACCATCTGTCACGGACTTAGCTGGTTTTGCCTAAGTCGTGCGGCACCCTTGCGTGTCCGTCCGCAAAGGTCAGCCTCCCCGAAGACTCCCATTGTCCCTTAGGACCAACAAAAGAGAGAACGGGCTAGAGAGAACGCCTCAATCGGGATCCACAAGCAAACATCTCCGAAATACACTTCATAGACAATGCAAATTACAAACAGACTTTACAAGCTCTGAACAGTGGCACAACAAAGGGTAAAATGGTCAATTATAGACTGAGAATCTCTCATACATGTCAACATGACACAACCTTTATTTACAAGCCTAAAGAGGCCACCAACCTAACTAAAATGAGACTATTAAGCCTTCGGCCGCCCCTTTACATGCTGTACAAGGCATGAACATGCCAAAAGACACGGACATACATAAGCATTACATCAAACACCTTGTTTAGAAGTTTGTCCGTGACAGCTCGGTACACCGTACCGTATCAGTACCGAGCCCAGGTCGAAATATCAGTACGGTACGGTATTGCGAACCTTGGTCTTTTCTTTTTCTGATTTCTGATCTCCCCTTTTTGTGACACAGGTTGGGAAGAAAGCAGCAGTGCTTGGTTTTGTTGGGGCACCGTGGACAATCGCTACATATATTGTGGAAGGGGGTACTACTCGCACATACACAACTATAAAACGCATGTGCCATACTGCACCACATGTCCTGAGGGCTCTCCTTTCTCATCTAACTCAAGCAATATCTGACTATATCATTTTCCAAGTGAAATCAGGAGCTCAGTGCATACAAATTTTTGATTCTTGGGGTGGACAATTGCCACCTCATGTTTGGGAACATTGGTCAAAACCATATATCAAACAGGTAAGGAAGGTCAACAAAATGATTGTTAAGATATGTTTACTGCTGAATTCTTTTTTCATCCAACATTTTTGTTTACCGAAATTTTTATTTGGATCTGGCACCTCATTGATTTTTCTTCTTTATATGGGAATTTCTTTATTATGAATGATGTAATTGATCTTATTACATTTATTTAAGAAAGCAAGTATGGTTAAATCCCTTGATCACAAAAAGGACAAATTACCAGTTTTGCCATCTGATAGTACCTTCAATCATACAGATAGTGAGTTCAGTCCGGAAAGAATGCCCTCAGACACCACTTGTGTTGTATATCAATGGTAATGGTGGTCTAATTGAGCGCATGACTGGAACTGGAGTTGACGTGGTTGGGCTTGACTGGACGGTGGATATGGCAGATGGAAGGAGGCGTCTTGGCAATAATGTTAATGTGCAGGGAAATGTTGACCCCGCATATCTTTTCTCCCCTCTTCCTGTTTTGACTGATGAAATCCATAGGTCAGTGGCATTGGTTTCTAGTTAGTACAATATGTGTTAATTATTTTAATTTATGTATTCCTAGCAGGCTGGCTTTCTTCCCATGCTTTAAATGTTCTAAATAGCATGTACCAGTTAGCTCTTTGCTTTTAGGAAAGGTCATTTATCTTTTTAAATCCGTAAGGAATTTTATGTTACTTCTGTTTGATGCTTGAATGTTCTTGAAGTCAAATCATACATAATTAATGTGGCTTAAATATGCAGATGAACATAAGTAAATCACTTTGTTTCTGCAGATAGAATGGAAACTCCAAATTTGAAGTCAATTTTGACAACAAATGGCCATGGGTCAACTTGTTCTAAATTTTTATGACATTGAAGCTCTTCTGCTCTTATCAGGAATTATTTTGTTTTCCAGAACAGCCTCTACATATTATCCTTATACTATCTATTTTTCTTTGTTTACAATGTGAAAATACCTCTTGTAAATGTTTCATCTGGGAGTTTTCTCTAGCGTACATTAATTAATACATGTTTCTCCAATCAATGTGCTGTTCTTAAATAAACTATTTGAATTTTTGGGGGCTGTCGCTGCTTGTGGTCACCAAAGCCATCTGTTTTAAATGAAGCAGTTCTATGATACTTCAGAAGCAACTCTGTCAACTTCTTAATTTACTTTTTCCTTACTTTATTCTGAATGTTCATTATAGTCTAAATGTTCATTATAGCACTCTTTTTATTTTATTTATGACCCCAAAAAAAATCAATTTTTTAGTGATTGTCTAACAGCAGCAATCTTGAAAGTGGAAAGTACATGCAGTATCCTTTCACTTGATGAACATCTTGCCTGATGATATAAGCAAGTCAAGAGAAAGATGATCTTTCTATATCGGCTTATGTCTGTCCATTTCAATTCATTTCATCACCTTGTTATTTCTGTGTAAATTCATTTTCACTACTCCAGAATTCCTACTTGAGACTGTTTTTTACTGATACAAAATAAACAATGCCATCCTGGACAATCATTTGTGCATAGTAGACTTATCATGGTGATAGAGGTGGTGTCTGGATTTTTATCCTGCCTGCACTTCATTATGCCAAGGAAGACATGCTATTCTTGATGTCAAGGCTGGTTTAAACTCATTTTGAATGTTCACTTGAAACTTGACATCCTGATGTAGTATATGACCAATTGAAATGTTCATTTACAGGGTTGTGCGGTGTGCTGGCAGACGGGGGCATATACTTAATCTGGGTCATGGCGTTCTCGTCAACACCCCAGAAGAGGCCGTTGCTCACTTCTTTGATGTCGTGAGAGGCTTGAGCTATGACTCTCTTTTTGAAGATGATGTGGTGGTCGACGAATTAGAGCCTTTGACTCGATTGTGAAATTGCGATGATGCTAAATCGGTGAGTCCATCATTTCAATTGCTTTGTTATGTCACAACTTTGCAATCTGTAGCAAGGCTTGTTAGTGTTGTTGATTCCACATGTATGCCAACTCCCTAGTAGTTTATTCAGTATTCCTTTGCCTGTTACCGCCATGTAGGAGGAGTACACCGTTTTCCTGTCATTGCCTTGTGTTCTTATTAGGAAGGACAATTAGCTTAAATTCTCAAACAATGGTCTTTCTTTAACTCTCTGTCCTTTTTGACTCTGATTCAAATGTTCAATTAGGTGATAAAGAAGAGTTCATGCGGGAATTTGTGGTCCCGAGGTTGATGTATGATTTCTTTTTAAATTTAGCATTTTGTTTTCTTATTATCATTCGTGTTAATTTTAAAATTAATACTTTTTAAAACATTATCAATATAGATTGTTAAAATCTAGCTTAAATCTTCACCAATATAGCATATAGACTTACATATTTATGCTGGTTTCGCTAAAATAACCTAGATTACTAGATGTGCGTTAAGCTAGCTTAATTCTATACGAATATAGTGTTGATCTAAAACATATGATCTAAATTATACGGATTCATGTCAGCTATACAAAATATATTCCTTAATATTTATGGAACATAGTATTTATTATATTAGTTTTTGAGACTTTAGTTAGTCCTGAGATCAAATCTCGTTTTTGTTATGTTACCAAAAACAAGGATTTTATAGCTCTTCGAGGATGTTAAAGCATGTATTGTCCTCTGACGAGAAGGAAATGCAGAAACTGGACTACCACAAAGCTCATAAGGTTGCAATACTATTAAAGGATCTAATATATGCTTTAACATCCTCCACTTAACACGTGAAGGAAGTGGCAATGATTCCAAAACCAGCTGTGTTCATCATTCTAAAGAAAATACTGTGAACCGCGGGACACAAATGGCCACGACGATGACCCAACGCTACCGTTTGTCAAATTGTCGCTGTGAGTTTTATCTCCTTATCTGTGTGCGTTAATGTGGTCTGCCTATAGGATAAAAAGAAGAGGGAGGAAGGGACCTTCCATCTGCCGTAACAGCGAGATCCCATCCTTCTCTACCCCGTATTGGACACTGACCACAATACACGCAGGGCTCGGCATAACAACAAACACTTGGTGGTCCTCCCCCTGTTCTTGTAGTTTCTTGTGCGTTCTCGGCGCCGCTGCCGGGGCTGGAGGAAGAGGACAAAGTAGGAGGGCGCGTTCACGTGGGCGAACATGGATCGTCTCCTCTTCTCGCTGGGTGCTTCTCATCAACGTCATATATACGGACAACTTGAAACAGGTATACTTCGTGCCTGCTATACTTCGTACTCGCTGTTTATTGGCAGTGTAGGATGAGGTGCAAATTACTCATCGTGCGTGGGCCCCGCTTTTCCTGCTCGGTTCTCCCAATCCCCAACACCCACGTCACCTGCCTCCATGAGCCAGGCATTTAAGAACTCCAGCCTGCCACCTTCCCCGTCTCCCCCCGTCTCCCGATACGGCAGGCGTACTTTCCGCCGCGGGTGCAAGAAGCACTGCTCCCTGCCTCGTCCTTCGACCTCCCCCGAACGGAACGCCCCGTCGGTCGATCACGCGAATATTGAGATGCTTGTTTCCCTACCTTCGCGTGCCCTGCGAGACATCCTACAATCTCCGCGCTGAGCCCCCATTTAATCGATGCAGCTTCGGTTCCATCAATCATAAAGCACGGCGTGGCCATCCTCACCGTTGGATTGCTTATTATCCTATTTTTTCATTTTTCTTGCTGTTCTGATTCGTTTGTCCATAAAAATTCCGCTTTTTATTTTTGAATTATTATTCTTTGGATGTGATATCGAATTTACGGTTAAATAATTTCGGTAGGATTATTTGGATTTTTTTTAAGGAATATGTTCATTATTTTTTGAATATTGGGGAAGAGGATAAATAGAATGAAGGAGCTGGTGGAAGAGAGGCCTACGTCGAAGCCGATGCTGAAGAAGCCACCGGGGTACCTCGACCCCGCGGCGCCGTACCCGGCAGCGCCGAGGCCGCCGCCCAGGCGGCAGCCGCTGCCCCCGGCCTTCCGCCAGCCCGGGAAGCCACTAACCCAGCAGCGCCATCGCCGACCGCGGCGCTCCTGCTGTTGCCGCGTCTGCTGCTGGGCCTCCGCTGTGGCCCTCGTCTTGGGTACCTTACTTGCCGTCGCCATGGGGCTCGCCTACCTCTGGTTCCAGCCGCGGCTCCCCTCCTTCCGCCTCGAGTCCCTCAACGCCACCGCGCTCCGCGTCGTCGCCAGCCCCGACGGGACCTTCCTCGACGCGGCTATCAAGGTCGGGATCCTGGCGACTAACCCCAACGGGAGAATCGTGCTGGAGTACGGCGACGGGGACGCCCGGGTGGTGGTGGCGGACGACGACGGTGACGTGGGGGTGGGGGCGGTGGCGATCACGGGGTTCGAGCAGGGGAGGAGGAACCGGACGGTGGTTCGGTTTGCGGCGGCGGCGAAGGGGGTAGCTGTGGATGAGGTGGCTGGGGCGAGGATCCGAGCCGGGTTCAGGAGTAAGGAGGTGCGTTTCGGAGTGGAGTTGAGGACGAAGGTGGGGCTCCAGGTGGGCGGTAAGAGCACCGGGAAGGTGTTGATCCGGGTGGGGTGCAGCCCGGTGAGTTTACAGCAGGGGGTGAGCGGTGGGACGCTGCCCAAATGCCTCTTCTACTTGTTTAGTTGGTGAGCTGCCTCTCTTCCCTATTTAGTATTTCTTGTCACTTCTTACCAGTTGACTCTTTTCTAAAATTATGTCTCTTCTTTTAATGATTATTAATTTTTGGAATTCCTTATTTTGTAGTTCTAGGAATGAATTAGTTTTTATTTATTTCAGTATAATTAGTTGGTTTAAACAATGTGAATGATTGACATGTAAAACCTTAGAATGAGTTTGCCATGTCATTTTTAGTCTGTACTTACAAAAAAGGAAAATTTACTTTGTCTTAATGAGATGTGGCGTAGGAACTGGATGAAATGTGATTGAGAAATCAAAATCATCAACGGAACTGAAGTCTCCATGCATGGTTTTATTGCTTTCCTTAACAACGAGGAACTTTTGATTCCCAAAATAGCAAGGAACTTGTAATTACTTTAGGAGACTTGATTGATCCAATAATCTGATATAAGAAGAGGTAGAGGAAGACCTAAAAAGACTTTAATAAAAACTATAAATAAAAATTTAAGTACTTTAAACTTAACTAAATAAATGGTCTTTTATATATCTCAATGATGACAAAAGATCCATGTAGCTGATCACAAATAGTTGGGACTTACATTTTGTTGTTGTTGTATTGATCCAACAATAATTTCTAACCAAAATCTATTGCTTGATGTATTATATGAGATTTTAGTAGGATGACTAGATTGGTTTTGTTTGATTGGTTCTGCTTAGGTCTGGTTAACCATTTGCAGGTTGTCACCTCGTTCCAATTACTTGAAGTTGTGTTGATCTGATCTGGATCGGAAACTGATTTGTTTAGTGTCCCTTGGTTTGAGAATGGCCCAAGAGGCTTCTGTTGTGAAATTTATTGATGGTTCATTCTTCTATTGTATTGGTAACACAGTCTTGAAAATTCCTTGGCATGTCCTTACTCTTTACACCATTCTGAATCACGTATGAGGAATTATCAAACATTGGGTGCCTACGATCTCTACTTGAGCCTGACTTGATCATGTTGCAGGGTGGGTAGTGTTTGTTCTGTTAGTGTTCCTCCTCTTCCCTTATCCCTGAGAAGGGTGATACTTGGACTTGATCTGATAGCATAGCTGCTGTATCTCCTCGTTGAATGGTAGATTCAATGTGCAATTTTCTCAAGATATAAGGTCAATTAAGATGGAAGATGTCTTGTAGTAATTGCCACTTCAAAGATTATTTAAACAAGTCCTTTATGGTATCTGGTGTTATGCCATGTGAGATGTTTTTGAAACCCTTTTTCTGCTGATTTTGGATACATATAGGAGATCTTTTTCCGGGTCCATTTTGGAATGTACTAGTCAAGTACACAATGTATTATTATCACATGTTAAAGCTGCAAGTACTGCACTACCTTTTTCATATTGGATTTGCTTCAAGACAAGCTTATTAAGACAACTATAGAAGTGAAATGATTCTATCAACTTTTCCAATCAATTGGATAAATGAAGGTATAGACCAAGATAATGGAATATTTCATCTTTTAGCTTGAATAGATTATATGTTTACAAGCAAAGGGGCCAAAATCTATATTTTGCTTCATCATTAGCAACATTACATTTGAAAGTATATCGCAAGGTCCTGGGCTCGAATCCCACTTTCGTCACTTACCCCTTGTAAAAAAAAAACATTACGTTTGAAAAGTTTATTCCAACAAATAATTGCATTATTTGGTAAATGATTCTTTGTTGGTTAAAGATAGAAATTGTCATCATCTAGCTAGCAGACAGGGTGATGAAGATAAGATTCTTCCTACCGCAAGGAGAGTCCATATGTTGTTCAGCTTTGTATTGGTCATGGAATGCATGCATAAGGATGGTTTTGAAGCCTTAGTTGGTTTAAGTATGCATGTATTGTTGGCATATGTTACTTTCTGAGGCTTCACTTGTTGCAGCCGTGGAACCCATGAATGGACAGACATCGATAGGCCACCTCGAGTTAATCTTAACAAGGGATTCTCGTAATGGTGAATTTTGATTATGTGGTTTGATTAAGATGTTTCACTAGCTTTTTTCAGCTTCTCATTTCTCCCAGTATTTTATACTAATTCTTCAGTTTATATTGTGTATTAGATAACCTATGAATTATATGAAGTTTATGCTTATGTACTTTCAATGGACAATCAACTTACTCTAGGAACACATGACAAGAGCAGAGCATAAAGTTTCATATAGGGAGTCCACATATTAACCTAAGGACAATATTTTTGCCATTAAGCAAACTTCTTAGAGTGACATATATGCACAAGGAAAGAAATAATCTGATTATTATTAAATTAAGATTGCTACAATATACCCATAAAAAATATGTTTATATGCACAAAAGTAGCTTTGAGATTTAATGTGTTGGTACTAGGTGTCGAAAAGAAAATTGACTGGCTGTTCAGATTGAAACAAGTGAAGTAATGATGGATAAAACTTGATCTTTTGGCACTTTGAGCCAGATTTAATTAAACATCTAGAAAGTCAGGTAGAAATCAATGTGATGGCTACATAAGTTTTTCAAAGTTTTCTAACTTCTAAGAGTTTCCTTATCAAGTTATTATGTGTGCCTAATATTTAAGTAGGCAATTTATAGAAGATGTGTGAGGTCATATTATCATCTTCTAAAACTTTAACTAAACGTTTATGATTAGAAATGAATAAACAACCTGTACAAAATGTGTTAAATAATTTGTGCATGATCACTAAATGTAAAATTTCAATTAGACTAAGTGCATTCTTACTGTCTTGCTTAAGAATGACATATTTTTCATATGGAATAGTTATCGATGATAGCATGACATATTTTTCATACAGAACAGTGATTGATGATAGCATATCTTGTTGTGGGTTCCTTTTCCTTTGTTTATCAGTCTAATATTTCTGATCATCTATATCATCTGATGTGTTTCTTGTACATGATCAAAATTGACTCTATGAGCTTACTCTCTACTTTGTGATGTGATTTGTTCTTCTAACAATGTCAGGATTAATTTGCATTGAGAGGGCTTCCTATTTGTATGTCAAAGGAGATGGCATCTGCTGTTGCTGTACGGCAGATCTGTATTTGTTTTCCCATTCTTCGAGTTCAGCTTCAACCTGCCAAATTTACAGCAAGCTCACACTGTATCTTCTTGAAAGGTTTGTATTGACACAAATGATTATCGAATACTAATTTGCAAGAGACACTTGATTTCTTTTGTCTATTGTTTTAATAAAAGTGTTCTAGATAATCAAGTTCTGGCAGTGTTAATAAGCATCATTATGCAAGATTTATGTCCCTTGTATCTCAAAAAATAAATTGTACTTAAGACTTCAAAATTATATGAGAACATGCTGCAAACCACCTCTCATGTTCAATGTTACCATGTTCTCATTTAGTTTTGCTGAAAAATGTGTAAATAGTGAGAAAAAAATATGTGAAGGAAGATGTCTGCTACCTACTGGTGGAATCACAACCGTCGAAGTTCCTGAGAATAAGCAGACATTACAATTTCTGTGAGCTCAAACAAACTCTAGAGATCTTTTTATTAAGCCATTATGTCAGATAATATGAATATGAATCTTAACCGTTTTCATGTTGTTCTTGAAACATTTATTGCATCCATCTATTGCAAGATAAGTTGCATGAATTCTTGGACTATATCTGTTTGTTCTTCTAATATTAGTTTATTGTTTGACAGTATTGTTAGGAAAAAACCTATTAAAGCAGAAAATTCTTTTTCCTCTTTGTGTATCAAAATGGGTTCCTCATCAAAATATCAACTTGATATCCAAATAGAAATATCAACCAGTACAATATAAACAATAGAACAAAAATGAATCAATACAGTGAGATCAAATCTTTTAACGTGGAAAACCGAAAAAAATTATGGGATCGTAGTCCACCTTAAACTTTCACTATCAATAGTAATGATAACAGGTTTACAGTAAATCTTCTCTAAAATAACTAGAGGATCACAATAACATCAATATCATAGATTTTGACTCAAGAACGATGGATCTCCTCAAAAAAGAATTCTAGGTCTCACAAAGTGAGTATAGCAGGAAAATACCTCAAAGAGAGTAAAATATAGATCAACACAATTAGGATTGTAAAGCTTACTGTAAGAATTCTTCGTATAAAATTTGGACTAAAACTGATAACTTTGGCCATCGATCGTCAAGCAGAAATCTCAAAAATCTTACTTTCTCTCTTTGTTGTTTTCTCTCTCTCTCTATGCCGCGGAACACGTTCACTGTGCACCTTTGGTTGCACCGAATCCTTCATCTCGTTTTCTGCTCTCAACTATTTTATCTTTTAATTAATAATTTAATTTGGACTGCAAAAGCCCAATTATCCTAGTCACGTATGGGCTGAACCCAACAAAGTATTGCTAACCCAATCTTTATCTTTAAGATGTGCCTGCGGTTGAACTCTCTATTAGGAAAACTTGAAGACTTCAAATTTGAAACAAAAAAACATGTAGCATTGGCTGCTATTAAAGCTAAAGTTAGCAACAATTTGCAGTTATTATGCATGCAGACATATGATCAGATTGCAGCTATTTGTTGGTCTAAAGAATGGTAGTGGCAGTCTAGGCAAGAGCTTTCATCATTCAACCGAGTGTGATGGTGAAACCATGAATCACTTGAAAGAGATACTGATAGTGTTACTTGTTCTGCATCTGACACTCGAGATAAACCATCCTGAGTAATAATGTTGATTGAGGTGAGGATAGCAGGGAGGAAATATATTCTATTGTTTAGACTTCGGTGTTGACTTCTTAGACATCAGGATCATTGATTGCAACATCAAATGATGGTGGCTTCATCAGTGATCCATTCAAATAATTAATCTTTTAGATCAGTTGCTCAAATCTAGATCAACAGATTAACCTAGTTTAGTTGTCACTCTGGTTTCCTCCTTGTTGGCAGCTCTGCAATAAATGAAGAAAAATAGGTTTTGCAATCACAGTGGTGCTTTTGCACGTTCATTTATTTGGGTTCAATTATAAGGATTTATTTCTGTCACTCTATCTAGCAAACGATAATTTAAATCTTTATTCGTAGTCAACTCAGATGAAAAAGATTGATGATTAATTAGGTCATCAGTAGTCAGTGTGAAACCTATATAATCTTATTAGTATAAATATAAATTATGGGTTAATTGTATATATATATATATAATCGAGTTGGATCAAAGCTTTGGTTCATCTTAGAATATCTTATGACATAATTAATGCCAATATATTTGTTGAGTTGGAGTCGTCCTGACCACTGTTTAGTATGCCATCCATGTGTTAACATCCCATCACCGGTCACGATATTTATAATAGCTTGCTATTAGCAGTAACGGAACAGTGGCCTCTCTCTCTCTCTCTCTCTCTCTCTCTCTCTCTTAACGTTCTCCTTCTGTAGCTGTTATTACAGAAGAGGTCGATGGTTTAGGCGATGGGCTCCGATTTGGAGTTGTGCCCTGCGCTCCGCCACCACGGCAACCACTTCTTGGCCAAGCTCTTCATCTCCGGTCTTCACCTCGGTGCATCCTTCACCCTCCGCTCTTACTTTAGCGAGTACAACGCTGTCACCAGGATGCTCTCAGTTGCCGTGGAGAGAGGATCATCGACGTCGGTCGACGCTGGAGAAGCGAAGCTTCAGGAAGAAAGGTACGAGGTATAAATATATGGATCCTACTCATCCTATTGTTAAAAATAAATTTATAATACAGAAACATTAATGTCAAGGATTAAAATCTAATATATCTTAGATATGAGAAAAAAGATGCTTATCTTTATTCAATATGCTTATATCGAATCGAAATATCTCCTGTTATTATCATTTTCGATCCATTTTCGATCCCTGTAAGAAGCTAACCCTCTTCGTCTCTCTTACTTCTCGCAAGGCTACCCTTATTGGTGGAGTCGCGTTCCGAAAAATCACAAAAACACAAACCTTTCTTATATAAGGGCAGGTTTATAAAGGCATATTGGATATTTCTTTTTATGAAGATCAATATTTAAGTATTTGATTAGAATCTAATTATTATTTTTAATATATCTCATCAATTAGGTTATAAGCCTAACCATTCTCCCACTTGACTCGTAAATCGAGAGAGATGCAAAATAAAAATTTTAAAATCATAATAATAAAATAAAATTTATTTTAAAATAGTTTTATTTGATTGGATTCTGAATTTTGAAAACAAAATTATATGTGCATAATTTTATAAAATATATTGATATATCCAACAAATATCAAAATACTATATTAAGTCAGACTATCAATCGAGTCATACTGGTTATATGTCATTTGTGTTATAATTCTTTTTATTTACTATAATACTGTCAATTCTTTTCAATACAATCCATAACGATCCTTATAATTTATCTTATTATCATGTACAAGCATAATATGTACATACATAAATAAAAAATAAGATAACAAAAATAATAATTTTAATTATGTAAATAAAAATATTTATCATAATGTTCATTCAAATATCATAGCCATGCTCGTGAACCCAATCATAAGAACACATTTTGTAAATATCTTATATCGTAAGACTTTAAGGAATGGACAAGTAATCAATACATTAGAATTCAAATTTGTAACTGATATTTAGTTGTTTCCAAACTCCTTTTCTAACCACTAAGTATTATGTGTCGATATGCTTAGAACCACTATAATACTTGTTATTATTAGAGAAAAAACTATCACGATATATCATAAAATATCTTCAACTACTTACAATTGAGTCTAACCACTTGATTAGTAATCTTAAAGAATGTTATTAAATAACTTTCTCTATCAATAATATAATAATATATTGCTTTATATTTTTTTATAAATTATACCTCCAACTAATATAATATAAATCATAAAATGAAATTCCTATTATTGAAGTAATTTATAGAATCAATATATGAAAATATTATTATTTTAAGCTGATCTAATCTCTCATGGGCATATAATCATTCATCCTTTATAGATATTTTATTATTTTTTTATAACCTTTCAATAATTTATTCTTAGGTAACTATAATATCTATCTAATATTCTAATTGTAAAATTAATATTTAGTTGATATGAATATATAGTAGAGTTCTAATTGCGCATGCATACAAAATACCCTTCACCTAATTTTTTTTCAAGACATTTTTAGGACATTAGCTTACTCTTAATTTTTCACTTGTAGTCATAGGTGTAGCATTTATTGAGTAAAGTTGCATGTTAAATCTCTCTAAGATTCATTCAATATATATTTTTTGATATAGTTTTATCGATCATTAAGGTGCATTCCTAAATATCCTTATGCTAATAATATAAGTTGTCTCATTTATATTAATCATCAAAAAATTCTTGGTGAGAAAGTTATTAGTTTCGTATAGTAAACCAAGATCACTATCCACATACAAAGTCAAAATAATAAATTTATTCTCATTGACCTTCATATACATACATTGATTAACAAAACATTTATTTAATCCAAATGATATAACAAATTGTTTAGAAGCTTGTTAACGTCATAAATTGTTTTCTTAAGTCTATAAATCAAATATTTTTTTTTCTTTTCTGTAAGTCCTTCAAATTGTTCTATATATATTTCTCCATATAAATTCATATTCAAAATATTATTTTTACATCTATCTGATATAACCCAATATTATAATAAGCTACTAAGACCATGATAATTCTTAATAAGTCCTTTTTAGAAACTAGAGAAACAATCTTGTTGATGAACCTTATGTCATGGTCGATGAGTCTATACGGCTTGGTCCGATTGGTGATGTCCAAGGTCGTCCCAGGAATGAGGTCCTCTCCTGATCGGGTCAAGCTCGGGATCGTTTGAGATGCGCCTCTTTAGCGAGCTCGTTCACCTTTATCGTTGTCAGATCCCTGCACACCAGCCTAGGTTGGGATGGGGAAGGGATTCCCGACTTAGGCCCATCTGAACATTAAGTCAGTGGAATTCCTTTTTGTTAAAGATCTTGCCCCTTGTCAGATGTTGGCAAGGGGCTTTTATCATAGTGCCTAAGGGTCGATCATACATGACTTTTGCACGTCTGTCGACTCCCCGAGCGACGAGTTTATACCTTCGGATGTTCGCCACCCGGGATATGTGGAATGACGCCGCATGCTTCCTGGTGCGGTCCTTATTGGGGCGGCGCTGGTTGGTGTGGCCCCAAACGGCACGGGAGGAGAGTGGTCGTTATCCCGGATTCCTAATGGCACATCCGACGTGGCACCATGTCTGCCTCTCGAGGCTCCACGCTTGGGCTGGTGAGGTGGGGGTCGTGTCCACGTGACAGAATCCATAATATGCCATATCACTTCTCCCCCCAACAAGGCGTGCTCTGGGATCCTCATGAGGAGCTGAGGGCATGGTTGGGTCATTAAAGTGACGGTCGAGTGTCTACTGGCCGAGTTACGCGACTTGGGCAAAGGCTGGTCCTGTTGGTCGAGCCACTCAACTCGGGCATTGGGTGGACTGGTTGGACAAGATGTTGCTCATGCGTCAACTGGCCGAGTTGCATGTCTTGGGCAAAGACTGATCCTATTGGTCGAGCCACTCAACTCGGGCACTGGATGGACTGGACGAGGCGTTGCTCATGCGACAACTGGCTGAGTTGTACAACTTAGGCAAAGACTGATTCTGTTGGCCGAGCCACTCAACTCGGGCACTAGATGGACTAGTTGGACGAGGCGTTGCCTGTGCGACAACTAGCCAAGTTGTATAACTCGGGAAAAGACTGATTATGTTTGCCGAGCCACTCAACTCGGGTACTGAATGGGCTAGTTGGATGAGGCATTGCTTGGGCGACTACTGGCCGAGTTGTATGACTCAGGCAAAGATTGATTCTGTTGGCCGAGCCACTCAACTCGGGCACTGGATGGACTGGTTGGATGAGGTGTTGCTTGTGCGACAACTGGCCAAGTTGTATGACTCGGGCAAAGACTAATTCTGTTGGTCGAGCCACTCAATTCGGGCATTGGATGGACTGGTTGGACGAGGCATTGCTCGTGCAATTACTGGCCGACTTGTATGACTCGGGCAAAGATTGATTCTATTGGTTGAGCCACTCAACTCGGGCACTGGATGAACTAGATGAGGCGTTGCTCATGTGAAAACTAGCTGAGTTGTACGACTCAGGCAAAGACTGATTCTGTTAGCTGATCCACTCAATTCGGGCACTGGATGGACTGGTTAGACGAAGCGTTGCTTGTGCGACTACTAGCCGAGTTGTACGACTCGGGCAAAGACTGATTCTGTTGGCCGAGCCACTCAACTCGAGCACTGGATGGACTGGACGAGGTGTTGCTCGTGCGAGAACTGGCCGAGTTGTACGAGTTAAGCAAAGACTGATTCTGTTAGTTGAGCCACTCAACTTGGGCACTGGATGCACTAGATGAGGTGTTGCTCGTGCGACAACTGACCGAGTGGTTCCTTGCAAGTTTGGAGGGAAGTTGTCCGTGATTCATCACATCATATGTGTTGGTGGGAAATTTCTAGCAGCATATGGGTTTCTTGGTGAGAACTTGGCGAATCTGGGGAATCTGGGGAGTAATGCTGACATTATTTCTTACCTCGGGGAGCCCAAGTGTCACCTTATGGCAGCGGGTTTCCTCTTTATAAACCCCTTCCTGTGTAGTGTGGTGGCATCGCTTAATCATCGTTCTCCTGCTTACGTCTCGGATCATTGCTCTTTGCCTCGAGGTCGGGATGTCTTCGTCTTCCTTGTCTTCCTCTTCTTCTTCGAGTCAGTCGGCTCCCGAGGTCAGCGACTCAGGTTCCGGTAGTTCTAGGATAGAGGTGGTCAGTTCCTCGTCAGGTAGCTTGCCCTCGGTGGATTCGAGTGCCTTCGCAACCCTTTAAGTGATGAGATCATGGCACGACATCAACTCGGTGGTGACCGAGGAACTCTTAGGTCCAATTCGGGGTTGTTACAGTATCTCGAAGAATTATGGGCTTCATGCTCTGTGTCCTAATCAGTGCCCTAATGACCCATTTCCCAACATGTTTGGTCTAACCACGGATGCTCTTGAGGTGGGGATGCGGTTCCCCTTGTATCCGATTATCGAAGAATGCCTTCGTTGGTGGGGGATTTCACCATCCCAGATGGCGCCGAACTCTTGGCATTACCTAGTGGCTTTCCTCAGGGAGTGCTGGGGGGCGGGGATCGAGCTCCAAACACTTTTCTTAGTCTGCTTTTGTCTATGCAAGGGGTGAGGCAGGTATTACTTGACCGCCTGAGGTGGCTTTAAGATTAGCAAGGCACCCTCTAACAACAAAGGGTGGAAAACTCGTCACCTTTTTGTGAGCTATAGTCGGGGGTGGGGGTTTTGCATCGGATGGACTTCCCGAGCCATCAGCAATGTTCCCCCATTTCTTTCCCATGAGAAGACCGAGCATGTGGAGCGATTAAGAGAGATTCTGTCTTCCTCACGAGCAATCAGGGGAATGACCGAGGAGTGGCTAGTCAAAGCGGGACTAAGCCCAGCCCCTAGGGTACGGTCAGATTTGTGCCTGGAGCGCTTCCTTCATTTTTGGTGTGTTTTACTAACTGATCCTTCGTTTGTAGAAATGGTGAACCTCAAGTCCTTAAAGGGGATGCCCTGCCCTTTGGCTGTGGCACAATCGACTCGGGAGCGTTAGGGGTCCGACCCTAGGGTCCCTTCAAAGAAGAGCACGTCGACGCGAGAGTCAAGGTCACCCAAGGAGCCAGAGATAAGTCGGTCGAAGAAAGAGGCCAAGGTCGGAACCTGGAAGGTGTCCGAGGGCATGGCGACCCACGAATCAGTGGCTCAGGGAATGTGTGAGTCAGGCGGTGTCTCCCAAGGCAAGGGTTCGGCCTGTGCATGAGAAAGGCAGCGCACCGGATCCTCCACCGATGGTCCCTCGGGAAAGTCGACAGTGCGCCTAAAGTCGATGCGGGACTTGTGTCACATCCGGGCTTGCTCCAAGGGTGAGCCTTTCTAAGCCCTTAGTATGGCTGACCTTGTGGAGGAGGAGCGAAGGCCCCCTATAGCATGAGATAGCCGACTCTCAAGGCTGAGAGTAAGATTTGGTCTGATGGGTCGGCAACCCAAGAGTTCTCGCGAGGGGTGCTCCATCCGATGCTAGCAAAGCAGCTGTACTGTTCACCTTCCATGGTGCTGATGGATCGGGCAGCCAAGTCCCTTGTTTGGGTAAGTTCGGTGCTTCTCCCCACCATTGTCCATCCGAACATAGTGCTAACATCGACCCTAATGCAGAGCCAACATTACACCATGGCCTTGATCGATCGTATCTACGATGTCGGCAGGGTGATCAAGCGCTTGGGCGAGATGAACTCAGGCCTTTGTCGAGAATTTGAGGAGTTGAAAGGCGGGCCTGGTCCGATGACTGTGGCGGTAGCCAAACAGCATGCCGCGGGTTTGGAAGCCGAAGTCGAACGACTGAAGGTCAAGTTGGGCGACTCCCAATGCCAGTTGAAGGAGAGTCGGGGGCAAGTATAGGATTTGGATGATGAGCTACTCACCCTCTCTCAGAACGTCGAGGCTGCACGGTTTGCCTCCCGGGCGGTGCAAGAGGCTTTAAACGAGGAGCATTGGGTGGCGCCTGAAAGAGTGAGGGAGGAAATTGCCGAATACAAGAAGTCCCCAGTGTTTGAGCTTGGTCTGCAGAGGTTGGGACAAGTAATGTATGAGTTCGGGTATTGAGTCGCCCTCGCTCACTTATGTTGAATCTTGGATTTTGATGATGAAGTCAATTATTATTTGGTTATCTAATCCATATGTTGAGATAAGTGTACGGGATTAACTGTGATGACAGTAAGACATGCAACAGGTGTTAAGCCGGAGTCAAGACCAAGATCATATTGGGGGTTCAAGAGTTCGTCGGAAGTCCGGATGGTTGTCGGAGGTTCTGCGGGAACAATCTGAAAAGTCTAGGAGCTTGTTAAAGAAGCTCATCGAAACTCACCAAGAGGATCGTCGCAAGTCCAGGAGTTTGCCGAGAGTCCGCCGGAGCAACACCGAGGGTTCGTCGGATGTTCGTCGGAAGCTCACCGGAAGAAGCGATTGATGTCTTAATTATCGTAGTTAGCATGTAGATTAAGTTAGGATTGGGAGGTGATCCCATCAACTTAATTTGGGGCCAACTGGGCCCTTAGCAGACCCAAATTGGGCCAAATGTATCAGCCCATTCAGACCTAGAATTCTTGGCTGGCAGTGGCACCACCCAGGAGACTCGGTCTCCTAGGAGTTCCGGGCGGTGGTACCGCCCCTGTTAGGCGGTGGTATCGTCGGCAGTTATTATTGCCAGCGGTGGTACTTGCTAGTCATAGGTGCCCAGCAAGCCAATTGTTGGGAAATCTTGGGGGCGACATCACATGCGCAGCGGAAGAACAAGAAAACAAAATCCCCGATTCCCAAAAAGATGTTCGTCGTCGTGCGAAGATTGGTACGCAAAAATCCGCGAAACATGAAACTGCGTATAGAGTAGATTGTGTTACCTAGGGAGATCGTATATCCCTGTTTCCTTGCAGATCCTTAGGAGAGGGTAAAGGAGGTCAAGCGTCCTCCTCTCTAGCGGTGATCCACACAACAGGGTTGCGACGACGCTCCTCAAAAACTCCAAGCCTGATCTGAGGTGGAGAGGAAGAGGAGAATAGGAAAGGCAAGCAAAGGCTCTAGCCTATGAGGCTCTGAATCCCTCCTATTTATAGAGGTCCCCTGTCAAACCCTAATGGGTCCTCCCCTAGTGGGTATTGGATCTGCATCCAATAAGACAAAGGGCTCTGTCGGATATCTCATATCCAAACCTCTACTCATCGCAATCCCTACCATATGTGTGTGACCCTCTAGGCCCAATATCGAGCTGGCCGTGAGTCATACCTGTCAGAACTCCTTCTAACTCAGTGAATTATTATCTCTGTAATAATTCACTTGACTCATCGACTACGGAAGTACTAGGCCACTACGCCGTAGTCCCCAGACGATACAGGGGAATCCAATCCATTGGACCTGTCTGTCCTCAGTTACTGTTAGGATCGAGAGCACTAAGAGGGGGGGGGGTGAATTAGTGCAGCGGATATTTTTCAGCGATTAAAAAACGAAAGCTGCGTTCGTTCGATAAAGACTATTTTGATGCAAAAGCCGATTCTAAGATTACTTATGATTAAGTGCAGTTTACGTTTAAACACAGTTAGCGTCTAAACGCAGTTTGCGTCTAAATGCAGATTGCGTCTAAACTCAGATTGTGTCTAAGCGCAGTTTGCGTCTTAGAGCAGATTGCGTCTAAGCGCAGATTGCGTCTAAACGCAGATTGCGTCTAAGCGCAGATTGCGTCTAAACACAGTTTGCGTCTAGGAGCAGTTTAAGCAGAAGTATAAAGACAATGTGCTGCTGTTATACAGCTCAAAAAGTAATCTGCAAAAACAGATTTACGTCTAAACGCAGATTTACGTCTAGACGCAGATTTACGTCTAAACGCAGATTTACGTCTTAAACGTAGATTTACGTCTGAACTTTGAAACTCGTTTGTATACTCGCAGAAGGCAGTATGCAGTTGAAATCAAGACGTAAACGTGAACTGAGATCTGATGATTTTGCGAGGAAAGCCGATTTACGTCTAAATGCAGTTTTACGTCTAAATGTTGAAACTCGTTCGTAAAATTGTAGAGGACAGTTTGCAGTTAACAATAGGATCAAAATGTAAGTGTAAACTGCAAAGAAACTCGTTCGTAAAAGCACGGAAGACAGTTCTGCAGAATCAAACGTAAACGTAAACTGTAATGTACGAAAATACGAATTTACGTCTGAATGCAGATTCGGAAGAACAGCACTTAGAACTTGTTCGTGAAAGCGCAGAGAGCAGTAGTAATGAAGGAGGTTTGCAGTAATGATAAAGTGCTCAAAAATAAACGCAAACCAGAGATTTAGAGTGGTTCGGTCAGCCTTGACCTACTCCACTTTTGGCTTCCTCCACTGACGAGGTCGCCGACGTCAACTAGGGGCCTTCCTTCAATAGGCGAAGGCCAAACTGCCCTTTTACAGTTTCTCTCCTTTTGACAGGCTCAGGAGACAACCTTTACAGACCTTTCTCTCCTCACTTTACAACTGAAAACTTGAAGAACAGAAGGAGGAGACTTAAAGGCTTTACAACACTTTTGAGCTCTTAGAATCACAGAAAAGATCAAAATTTTGGTGTAGGTCTTTCTCTTTTCAGTGCTGAATGGGTTGGGAATTTATAGGCCCCAACCCAATTCAAATTTGGAGCTCAAAACAATCAAATCCCGGAATTTTGGGATCAGGCGGTTGCACCTCTTGACTGGAGAGGTTGCACCGCCTGGCAGAGCTCGAAGACCGAGCTCAGGCGGTGCTACCTCTCTGCCAGGGAGGTTGCACCGCCCAGTCTTGCTCGAAGACTGAGCTCAGGCGGTGCCACCTCTCTGTCAGGGAGGTTGCACCGCCCAGTCTAGCTCGAAGACTGAGCTCAGGCGGTGCCACCTCCCGGCTGGGGAGGTTGCACCGCCCAGTCTTGCTGGAAGGCCTAGCTCAGGCGGTGCCACCTCCTGGCCTGGGCGGTTGCACCTCCTGGTGCAATCAGGGTCCGAATGGTTCATTCCATTCGGCCCAATTTCAGTCTTTTAGGGGCCCAATTGCCCCAAGATTAAGCCAATGGGATCACCTCCCATTTTCCAACTTAATCAACGTGCTAACTATGATTAAATCTAAGACAACTTCTGCAGCTTTGCTTCGGTGCGTCAATCGCTCCTTCCGGCGAGTTTCCGACGAACTTCCGTCGATCATCCGATGAACCCTCGGTGATGCTCCTGCGGACTTCCGGCAAACTCCTGGACTTTGCGACGATCCACTTGGCAAGTTCCGACGAGCTTCGCTTGGCAAGCTTCTAGACTTCTCGGATCTGTTCTCGCAGAACCTCCGACGACCGTCCGAACTTCCGTTGAACTCTCGAACTCCCAACGTGATCATGAACTTGACTCCGGCGCAACTCCTGCTGCTTGTCTATCTTTCATCGTAGTTAATCCTGCACACTTATCTCAACACATAGATTAGACAACAAATGACAATTGACTTCATCATCAAAATCCGAGATTCAACAATCTCCCCCTTTTTGATGATGACAATCAATTGATAATGGAGTTATCCTTAACTCCCCCTGTCTATATGCCATAGTTGAGATAAGTCAACCTTGAATTCAAGACCTAAGAATTCAAGTGACGTATTGATAAGTTAGATCAGTTAAACTTATCAATACTCCCATCATAATACTCATCATGATGTATCTCTTCAAGGATGATGTCAGGGCTTGACATACATCAACAAGTTTGTATGATTGTGTTTGTAACTATTCATCATGTAGTTTGAACATTATCATATAAAGCTGTGAAACTTATTACATGATGCACACATTTGAAATATTCTAGCAAGTTTTGCATTTTCTTCACATGATAAGATATCAACTCAGGGCATAATGCAAACTTTAGCACATGTTCATATATCTCTTGGTGATGCAAGGATGGCATAATCATAGCAGTGTTTATAGCATCATTCATAGTATTTCTAATCATGGCAGTGTTTATCAATTCATATATATATCTCCCCCTTTGTCATCAACAAAAAGCATAGTAATCATGATACCAGAAAATAATAGTAGCAAGCTTATAGAGGAATTTTACATAGATTGCTTTAAATACTTCTTCCCCTTTGTGTTATAATCCATTGTAAAGATTTTGCAGGATGGAATACATACACATGAATCACTTCATCAAATCTATTTCAGAAACTCATTTTTTATGAAGGTGTACGAGAAAATCTGTTTCATAAATAAGATGCATTCGGACAAGATTTTGTTGCAGATTTTCACATATAATCATAGAAACATGGCAATCAAGTGGTTTGATTATTCAACATAGTCCGAAAAAAAAATGATTTTAACAAATTTATCTGTTCGGACACATCAACATTCCTAATTCTCTTCTAATGAAATTAAATTGTTCTTCACTTAGAGGTTTTGTAAAAATGTCAGCTAGTTGATGTTTAGTATCAATGAACTCTATGGTTACGTCATGATTGGTGACATGATCTCGTATAGAGTGATGTCTAATATCAATATGTTTTGTTCTTGAGTGTTGTATAGGATTCTTGGTTAAGCATATTGCACTTGTGTTATCACATTTAATTGGAATATTTTTGAGATGAACTTTATAATCTTCTAAGGTATTTTTCATCCATACAACTTGTGCACAGCATGCACTTGCTGCAATATATTCAGCTTCGGTTGTTGATAGTGCAACCGAATTTTGTTTCTTTGATGACCAGGAAACAAGGGCATGTCCTAAAAATTGACATGATCCTGATGTACTTTTTCTATCTAATCTACAGCCAGCAAAGTCAGCATCAGCATAAGCAATTAACTCAAAATTCTCTGATTTTGGGTACCATAATCCTAGATTTGTGGTACCATTAAGATATCTGAATATTCTTTTAACTGCTTTGAGATGAGATATCTTAGGGTTTGATTGAAATCTAGCACAAAGTCCTACACTGAACATGATGTCTGGTCTGGTTGCAGTGAGGTAAAGTAAACTTCCTATCATACCCCTATAAGTTTTTTGATCAAAGCTTTCTCCACTTTCATCAATTTCTAACTTAGTGGAGGTGCTCATAGGAGTGTTACTAGCCTTTGAGTTGTTCATGTTAAACCTTTTTAATAAATTCATGGCATATTTAGTTTGACTAATAAAGATGCCATTGCTTAGTTGTTTGATTTGTAAACCTAAGAAGAATGTTAATTCTCCCATTAAGCTCATTTCGAATTCAAGACTCATAGTTTTAGCAAAAGATTCACAAAGAGATTCATTTGTAGAGCCAAAGATGATATCATCAACATAAATCTGAACAATGAGAAAATTATTTTCAAAATTCTTGATAAACAATGTAGTATCAACCTTGCCTTTTATGAAATTATTTTCAATGAGAAAAGAACTAAGTCTCTCATACCAAGCCCTTGGGGCTTGTTTTAAACCATAGAGAGCTTTAGTTAATCTAAACACATGATTAGGGAGGCTATTATTTTCAAATCCAGGAGGTTGTTCAACATAAACTTCTTCGGAAATAAAACCATTTAGAAAAGCGCTTTTAACATCCATTTGAAATAACTTAAAATTATTACAACTAGCATAGGCAAGGAGCATCCTTATGACTTCCAATCGAGCCACAGGTGCGAAGGTTTCTTCGTAATCGATACCTTCTTCTTGGTTGAAACCTTTGGCCACTAATCTAGCCTTGTTTCTAACCACGATACCATTTTCATCTTGCTTGTTTCTAAAGACCCATTTAGTACCAATAACTAAATGGTCATTTGGCCTAGGAACAAGCGTCCACACCTCATTTCTCTCAAATTGATTTAATTCATCTTGCATTGCGATAATCCATGAATCATCTTTCATGGCTTCATCAACACATTTGGGTTCAATTTGGGAGAGAAAGGCGGCGTTGGCACAAAAGTTTTTAAAAGAAGATCGTGTTTGAACCCCCTTTGATGTGTCTCCTAGGATTAGCTCCTTAGGATGAGCATCTACATACTTCCAATCCTTGGGTAAGGATGTTTCGGAAGTGGATGCATCCAAGTTGCTAGTTGGAGACGGGGTTTCGTTTAAATTCAAGGAATCAAAATTAACATCATCATCAAGATCATTTTTCTTAATTTCTGAAATCTCATTGAAAACAACATGGATGGATTCTTCAATAATTAAGGTTCTTTTATTGAAAATGCGAAAAGCTTTAGAAACCGAAGAATAACCAAGAAAGATTCCTTCATCAGATTTAGCATCGAATTTTCCTAAGTTATCCTTTTCATTCAAGATAAAACACTTACACCCAAAGACTTTAAAATATGAGACATTGGGTTTTTTGTTATTCCATAACTCATAAGGAGTTTTGGTGAGTAAGGGTCTTACTAGGACTCTATTTAAAATATAGCATGCAGTGTTTACAGCTTCGGCCCAAAAATATTTGGGTAGGCTATGTTCATTCAACATGGTTCTTGCCATTTCTTGTAAATTTCGATTTTTTCTTTCTACTACCCCATTTTGTTGAGGATTTCTTGGAGTAGAGAAATTATGGTTGTATCCGTTGAGTTCACAGAATTCTTGGAAATCATGGTTTTGAAATTCTCCACCATGATCACTTCTAATTGACGAAATCATAGATCCCTTCTCATTTTGAACAAGTTTACAAAACTTGGTAAAATATCTAAAGCATTCATTTTTCTGTTTTAAGAAGTAGGTCCATGTATATCTGCTATAGTCATCAATAATGACAAAGGCGTATTTGCTACCTCCTAGACTCGATGTAGAGATTGGTCCGAACAAGTCCATATGGATCAATTGTAAGGGCCTAGAGGTGCTTATTTGATTCTTAGCTTTGAAGCTACCCTTAATTTGCTTACCTAATTGGCAAGAATCACATACATTATCTTTGATGAACTTGATATGAGGAATTCCTCTTACAAGTTCTCTAGATGATACTTGAGTGATTAGTTTCATGCTCGCATGACCTAATCTTCTATGCCATAGCCAAGCATCCTCATTCATAACGGCAAAACACATTTCATCACATAAGTCATTGATGTCAATAGTGTATACGTTATTTTGTTTTAATGCAATCATAGATATATTTTTGTGTGGTTTTTCAATGATGCAAGCATTAGATTCAAATCTTATAATATATCCTTTATCACATAATTGACTAATGCTCAAGAGGTTATGTTTTAAACCATCAACTAGTAAAACATCTTCAATAGAGAAGTTGGATTTGTTACCTATGGTTCCTTTGCCAATGATTTTACCCTTGTTGTTGTCTTCGAAGGTGACATATCCTTCGTCTATGCTAGTGAGCTTAGAGAATTGAGATGGATCTCCGGTCATATGCCTTGAGCATCCACTATCAAGGTACCATCTCTTGCTCCTAGCTTGCGATGGTTTAGTTTTCTACAAGAAAGGATGATGTTTAGGTACCCATTTGCTTTTGGGTGCCTCATAAATAGATCTACATTTCTTATCATGTTGCATAGAATTTGTCATGGTTCCTTTAGGAACCCAGATTAGTTTGTTTGGACTTATTTTCTTGAATGGACAACAATGTGTCTTGTGTCCAGATTTGCAACAAAAGTTGCACTTGGTTTGGTGTTGAACATGTAAGATGGAGCCTTTTACGAAGGTGGTTGGATTTTGGTGAGGACTTCTCACAAATCCAATTCCGCTCCTTTTTGGAATGTGACCCTTGTTTGCAAGGATCATGTTTAATGACTTGCTACCAACCTCGAATTTCTTCAAGGTGTCCTTGAGTAGCAGGTTTTCTTTTTGCAAAGTTTCTAAATCATGACATTTGATACATGAATTTAAACTATCATGATGTTCGACTTTTAACTTATCAAACTCACAAGTAAGACTATCATGCATCTTTTTCAGCAATTTATATTTTCTACTTATACTCTTGCATTCGTCAAATAAATCATTGAAAGCATTTAATAATTCATCGAAAGATAAATCAGCATCTATTGAATTCGTTACCTCATCTTCGATGGCCATTAAGGCGTAATGAGCAACTTGCTCGGTGTTGGACTCCTCTTCCTCAGATGCGCTCGAATCATCCCATGTTGCTTGGAGCGCCTTCTTTTTTGTTGTTCTTTTCTTGACTTGGGGACAATCACTCTTGTAGTGTCCCGGCTTTTTGCATTCATAGCAGATTACTTGGTCCTTTTTGGGTTCAAGTTTATTTTTTGCATCATTCTTAAACTTGTTTCTTTTAAAGAACTTTTTAAACTTTCTTGTTAGAAGTGCCAAGTCATCATCACAGTCCTCATCACTTGAGTTTTCTCTCAAGTGGCATTCTGAAGTTTTGAGTGCCATATCCTTCCTGTTCTTTGGAAGGATGTCTTCTTGCTCTTCATGAGCTTTACAAGTCATTTCGTAGGTCATTAATGACCCGATTAGTTCTTCAAGAGGGAAATTTCGCAGATCTTTTGCCTCTTGAATAGCGGTGACTTTAGGATCCCAACTCTTAGGAAGGGATCTTAGTATCTTATTAACAAGCTCAAAATCCGAAAAGCTTTTTTCGAGTCCTTTTAGACCGTTGACGACATCCGTGAAACGGGTAAACATGTCGCCAATGGTTTCACTCGGTTTCATCCGAAAAAGTTCGAAAGAATGTAACAGCAAATTGATTTTTGACTCTTTTACTCTACTTGTGCCCTCATGGGTCACTTCGAGCGTGTGCCAAATATCAAAAGCAGTTTCACAAGTTGAAACACGGTTAAACTCGTTTTTATCAAGTGCACAAAATAAGGCATTCATAGCCTTTGCATTAAGAGCGAAAGCCTTCTTCTCCAAATCATTCCAATCGATCATTGGAAGAGAAGACTTTGAAAAACCATTCTCGACAAGATTCCAAAGATCAATGTCCATAGAAATAAGAAAGATTCTCATTCGGGTCTTCCAATAGGTGTAGTCCGTCCCATTAAACATGGGTGGACGTGTAATGGAATAGCCCTCTTGGTTTCCGGCATAAGCCATCTCTCTTGGGTTTTAATCCTTTTGAGAGTTAACCGGGCTCTGATACCAATTGTTAGGATCGAGAGCACTAAGAGGGGGGGGGGTGAATTAGTGCAGCGGATATTTTTCAGCGATTAAAAAACGAAAGCTGCGTTCGTTCGATAAAGACTATTTTGATGCAAAAGCCGATTCTAAGATTACTTATGATTAAGTGCAGTTTACGTTTAAACACAGTTAGCGTCTAAACGCAGTTTGCGTCTAAATGCAGATTGCGTCTAAACTCAGATTGCGTCTAACCGCAGTTTGCGTCTTAGCGCAGATTGCGTCTAAGCGCAGATTGCGTCTAAACGCAGATTGCGTCTAAGCGCAGATTGCGTCTAAACACAGTTTGCGTCTAGGAGCAGTTTAAGCAGAAGTATAAAGACAATGTGCTGCTGTTATACAGCTCAAAAAGTAATATGCAAAAACATATTTACGTCTAAACGCAGATTTACGTCTAGACGCAGATTTACATCTAAACGCAGATTTACGTCTTAAACGCAGATTTACGTCTGAACTTTGAAACTCGTTTGTATACTCGCAGAAGGCAGTATGCAGTTGAAATCAAGACGTAAACGTGAACTGAGATCTGATGATTGTGCGAGGAAAGTCGATTTACGTCTAAATGCAGTTTTACGTCTAAATGTTGAAACTCGTTCGTAAAATTGTAGAGGACAGTTTGCAGTTATCAATAGGATCAAAATGTAAGTGTAAACTGCAAAGAAACTCGTTCGTAAAAGCACGGAAGACAGTTCTGCAGAATCAAACGTAAACGTAAACTGTAATGTACGAAAATACGAATTTACGTCTGAATGCAGATTCGGAAGAACAGCACTTAGAACTTGTTCGTGAAAGCGCAGAGAGCAGTAGTAATGAAGGAGGTTTGCAGTAATGATAAAGTGCTCAAAAATAAACGTAAACCAGAGATTTAGAGTGGTTCGGTCAGCCTTGACCTACTCCACTTTTGGCTTCCTCCACCGACGAGGTCGCCGACGTCAACTAGGGGCCTTCCTTCAATAGGCGAAGGCCAAACTGCCCTTTTACAGTTTCTCTCCTTTTGACAGGCTCAGGAGACAACCTTTACAGACCTTTCTCTCCTCACTTTACAACTGAAAACTTGAAGAACAGAAGGAGGAGACTTAAAGGCTTTACAACACTTTTGAGCTCTTAGAATCACAGAAAAGATCAAGATTTCGGTGTAGGTCTTTCTCTTTTCAGTGCTGAATGGGTTGGGAATTTATAGGCCCCAACCCAATTCAAATTTGGAGCTCAAAACAATCAAATCCCGAAATTCTGGGATCAGGCGGTTGCACCTCTTGACTGGAGAGGTTGCACCGCCTGGCAGAGCTCGAAGACCGAGCTCAGGCGGTGCTACCTCTCTGCCAAGGAGGTTGCACCGCCCAGTCTTGCTCGAAGACTGAGCTCAGGCGGTGCCACCTCTCTGTCAGGGAGGTTGCACCGCCCAGTCTAGCTCGAAGATTGAGCTCAGGCGGTGCCACCTCCCGGCTGGGGAGGTTGCACCGCCCAGTCTCGCTGGAAGGCCTAGCCCAGGCGGTGCCACCTCCTGGCCTGGGCGGTTGCACCTCCTGGTGCAATCAGGGTCCGAATGGTTCATTCCATTCGGCCCAATTCCTGCGGACTTCCGCCAAACTCCTGGACTTTGCGACGATCCACTTGGCAAGTTCCGACGAGCTTCGCTTGGCAAGCTTCTAGACTTCTCGGATCTGTTCTCGCAGAACCTCCGACGACCGTCCGAACTTCCGTCGAACTCTCGAACTCCCAACGTGATCATGAACTTGACTCCGGCGCAACTCCTGCTGCTTGTCTATCTTTCATCGTAGTTAATCCTGCACACTTATCTCAACACATAGATTAGACAACAAATGACAATTGACTTCATCATCAAAATCCGAGATTCAACAGTTACCATGTACCTATAGTCCCTCATCCATCTAATATCCCAAAGACCGTATATCGAGCATGGTGCTGTCAGACCCATACGGTTTCTACTCGAGTCTCGCTCTAATCGGATTCTCCCGGAGAACTCTTTTTCTCTCAACCCGAATGACCCTGGCCAGAGATTTGTCTGAGCAAGAACACATGGGATATTCCTCTCATGACGCCGAGAGTGGATGATCCTCTATCGACACTCAATAGCCCTCGTAAGGTCGACTACCACTCCCAATGACCAGTTGTACTAGATCTGGGACAGCCAAACCTATAAGTCTGGTATCAAAGAGTGGAGCACTCATACAAGACATCCTTGGTGTCTCAAGTCTAAGGACCAGATACACCACTAGGACTACGGAATCGCTGTCTGACAATAAGGCATCATCAACCATCCAGCATTCCGTAAGCGGATCAATCAGTGAACTCATTCTCCAATGAGCACCTGTACTGTATCCCTAGTGTCCCTACACGAGCAGCTATGAGACCAGCTGCATCCATCATATGGACGGGTATACAGCACACCAGTCTATTCGGTTATCACGATGTCCCTCTCGAGTAACCTATGACCGGGATCATTTAGGATATGTGTTTAAAGGTGAATCGATCTCGTTATCGTGATCTCATCACGATCCGATTCCCATTGCACAAATCCAAGGACATCACAATATATGTATGCATTTATGCAATAGTTATAAAGTGATATACGCCAAAATATAATAAGCAAAAAGATTCTGTATCAAGTCACACGTGCCATCACTCACGTGATTGGCTTGCTGGGCACCTATGACTAGCAATCTCCCACTTGACCTAAAGCCAATCACCTATGTGTCTGATCCCCATCAGACCCCTGTGACGCTCAAAGACAATCTGAGACAACGACTTTGTTAGTGGATCTGTAATGTTATCTTCGGATGGAACTCTTTCCACTGCTACATCTTCTCGGGCTACGATCTCTCTGATAAGCTGGAACCTCCTCAGAACACTTCTGATGAGACCCGGGTTCCCTTATTTGAGTAATCGTCCCATAGTTGTCGCAATATAAGGAAATCGGCTCCTCGCTACCCGGCACGACTCCCAAATCTGTAATGAACTTCTTCAACCAGACTCCCTCCTTTGCTGCATCTGATGCAGCAATGTACTCCGCCTCTGTGGTCGAGTCAGCAGTGGTATCTTGCTTGGAACTCTTCCAGCACACTGCTCCTCCATTCAAGGTGTACACATACCTTGAATTCAACTTGCTATCATCGACATCAGACTGAAAACTTGAGTCTGTGTAGCCTTCAACCTTAAGGCTATTACCTCCATATACTAGTAAAAAATCCTTAGTCCTTCTCAAGTACTTAAGGATACACTTTACTGCTTTCCAGTGCTCTAAGCCTGGATCCGCCTGATACCTGCTCGTGACACTTAGAGCATGCGCTATATCAGGCCTAGTACATAGCATGACATCCATGATAGACCCTATTGCTGAGGCATAAGGTATCATATCCATGTTTGCCCTTTCTTGGAATTTTCAATGCCAAACATTTTGACAATGGTTTCTATGTACTTGGATTGGGACAAGCCAAGCATCCTCTTGAATCTATCTCTATAGATTCTAATCCCCAAGATATAGGATGCTTCCCCTAAGTCCTTCATGGAGAAATGTCTAGATAACCAAGCCTTTACCGTGGATAGCATTCCTACGTCATTCCCAATGATCAGGATGTTATCCACATATAACACCAAAAAAAGGTGATAGCGCTCCCACTTACCTTCCTGTACACATAAGGCTCATCTTCGTTCTTAACGAAGTCATAAGATCTGCTTGCCTCATCAAATCTTATGTTCTAACTTCGGGAAGCTTGCTTTAGTCCATAAATGGATTTAAGCAACCTACACACCTTATCTAGGCAGTTCTTGGACACGAATCCCTCAGGTTGCATCGTATACACCTCCTCCTCGAGGTTCCCATTGAGGAATACGGTTTTCACATCCATCTGCCAGATCTCATAATCATAGTGTGCTGCAATAGCCAATAGAATTCTGACAGATTTTAGCATTGCTACAGGTGAGAAGGTTTCGTCGTAGTCAACATCTTGCCTTTGACGATACCCCTTAGCCACTAGCCTTGCTTTATAGGTCTCTACCTTTCCATCTACTCCAATCTTTTTCTTAAAGATCCACTTGCAACCGATGGGTACAATACCTTCGGGCGCATCAACTAGGTTCCAAACCTTATTGGAGTACATAGAATCCAATCTCAGAATTCATGGCTTCTTGCCACTTCCCGGAGTTTATACTCATAATAGCCTCCTCATAGGTCTGAGGATCAATATCCTCAACATCCTCTCCTCTAATATGTCCCACATATCTCTCAGGAGGATGTGATATCAGACCTACGTAAAGTTGAAACTTATGTATTAGGTACCTGAACAGACTTGGGCTGTAGAGTGGTGCTTGAGCTTGGTTCTCCAACCTCGCTCAACTCTATCATTCTCCCACTGTCTCCGCCAAGAATGTGTTCCTTCTCAAGGAACACTGCTCTCTTAGCTACAAAGACCTTTTGGTCCTCGAGATGATAGAAATAATACCCACAAGTTTCCTTGGGGTGTCCCACAAATTTGCATCGCTCTGTCCTTGATTCTAACTTATCGGGGTTATGTCTTTTAATGTGGGCAGGGCAGCCCCAAATCTTAACAACCTTAAGATCAGGCTTCTTCCCTTTCCATATCTTATATAGTGTAGACACTACCGACTTAGTTGGAATTCTGTTCAGAAGGTAAGCTGCGATCTCTAGGGCATATCCCTAGAATAAGATGGGTAGGTCAACAAAACTCATCATGGACCGTACCATATCTAATAGCGTACGATTCCTCCTTCCAAAGACACCATTGAGCTGAGGTGTATAAGGAGGTGTCCATTAGGATAATATCTCATGGTCCTTGAGGAACTGAGTAAACTCTGTACTTAAGTACTCACCTCCTCGATCTGATCGAAGAGTTTTGATACTCTTTCCAGTCTGGTTCTCCACCTCATTCTTATACTCTCTGAATTTCTCAAAGGTCTCGGACTTGTACTTTATTAAGTACACATATCCATACCTTGAGAAATCATCAGTAAATGTAATGAAGTAGGAGTAACCTCCAATGGCATGAGTTGACATGGGTCCACATACATCACTATGTATGAGTTCCAACAACTCAGTGGCTCTCTCTCCAGTTCCACTAAATGGAGAGTTGGTCAATTTTCCACGAATGCAAGGTTCACAAGTTGCATATGACACATAGTCGAATGGATCTAGATATCCATTATTTAGCAACTTTTGAATCCTTCTTTCATGGATGTGACCTAGCCTACAATGCCATAGGTATGCACTGTTCAACTCATCTCGTTTCCTTTTGGACACATTTACATTCATGATATGTAGAGTAGTGTCTAGCATAAACAAACCTTTATGCAATATTCCTCTCGCCAATCTCCCCTCGACTTTGCTAGAATTTATAATAAATTGAAGATGTGATAAGCAATACTGGTATCTAATACCAATGCACTATCACAAAAATCTGACAATTGGAGATTGATCATGAATGTACCTGAAGCTTCTCCAAGCTTCTATTTCGCCCTCTCTGCAAGGTACTCTTTGCAGTTCCTCTTCCAGTACCCATCTTTACCACAGTGGAAGCATTGGCCTTTGTCCTTTACTAGGTCTTTCTTAGCAACCTTTGCTTTACCTGGTCTGCCCTTGCCCTTTCCCTTCTTAAGGGACCTTTCTGCTTTTCTTTTCTTTTTGGTCTCACCATTGTAGAGAACTGGCTTCTCTTTCTTAATAGTACTCTCTACTTCCCTCAACATATTGAGGAGCTCTGAGAGAGTCACCTCAAGCTTGTTCATATTAAAATTCATTATGAACTATGAAAAAGAATCTGATAGGGACTGAAGCACAATGTCCACACACAAGTTATCCTCTAGGACCATTCCTAGACCTGTGAGTTTCTCTATCCACTCAACCATCTTTAGGACATGGTTCTGAACCGGTGTCCCCTCAGTCATCTTAGCGCGGAATAGGCTCTTAGATATCTCATATCGTTGAGTACTTCCCTGTTCCTCAAACAATTTGCGGACATGTAGGAGAATGGATCTGGCATCTATCTTTTGATGTTGTCTCTGTAACTCAGGAGTCATAGAGCCCAACATATAGCACTGAGCAAGAGTGGAGTCATCAATGTACTTCACGTAGCGAGCGATCTCATCCTCGTTTGCCCCTTCTTCGGGCTTAGGCATCACTGAATCAAGGACGTACATGATTTTCTCCGCTGTGAGAACAATTCTCAAGTTACGGAGCCAATCCGTATAATTTGGACCAGTGAGGCGATTGACATCAAGTATGCCATGTAAGGGATTTGAAAGCGACATTTTCTAAAATAAAGATGCAGCAAAAATGAATAACATGCAGATTTTGTAAGAAATAAACTATCAAGATATGGACTTCTATCTTAATATGCTCCCACTATTTTACTAACGAGTCACGCGACACCCTCAGCATGTGAAACGGAAGTCTCCGGCAGACTCCTAGTGGGGATCAGGATCCAATCAGCATCTTAGTGTAACCTCGAGGGACTCGACAAATCAGCGTCTTAGTGTATCTTGATAGATTCGAGGTTACACTAAGACGCTGATTGGATCCTGATCCCCACTAGAAGTCTGCCGGAGACTTCCGTTTCACGTGCTGAGGGTGTCGCGTGACTCGTTAGTAAAATAGTGGGAGCATATTAAGATAGAAGTCCATATCTTGATAGTTTATTTCTTGCAAAATCTGCATGTTATTCATTTCTGCTGCATTTTTATTTTCAGAAAATGTCGCTTTCAAATCCCTTACGTGGCATACTTGATGTCAACCGCCTCACTGGTCCCAGATCTAGTACAGCTGGTCATTGGGAGTGGTAGTCGACCTTACGAGGGCTATTGAGTGTCGATAGAGGATCATCCACTCTCGGCGTCATGAGAGGAATATCCCATGTGTTCTTGCTCAGACAAATCCCTGGCTAGGGTCATTCAGGTTGAGAGAGAAAGAGATCTCCGGGAGAATCCGATTAGAGCGAGACTCGAGTAGAAACCGTATGGGTCTGACAACACCATGCTCGATATACGGTCTCTAGGATATTAGATGGATGAGGGATTATAGGTACACGGTAACTGAGGACAGATAGGTCCAATGGATTGGATTCCCCTGTATCGTCTGGGGACTACGGCGTAGTGGCCTAGTACTTCCGTAGTCGATGAGTCAAGTGAATTATTACAGAGATAATAATTCACTGAGTTAGAAGGAGTTCTGACAGATATGACTCACGGCCAGCTCGATATTGGGCCTAGAGGGTCACACATATATGGTAGGCATTGCGATGAGTAGAGGTTCAGATATGAGATATCCGACGGAGCCCTTGTCTTATTGGATGCAGATCCAATACCCACTAGGGGAGGACCCATTAGGGTTTGACAGGGGACCTCTATAAATAGGAGGGATTCAGAGCCTCATAGGCTAGAGTCTTTGCTTGCCTTTCCTATTCTCCTCTTCCTCTCCACCTCAGATCAGGCCTGGAGTTTTGAGGAGCGTCGTCGCAACCCTGCTGTGTGGATCACTGCTAGAGAGGAGGACGCTTGACCTCCTTTACCCTCTCCTAAGGATCTGCAAGGAAATAGGGATATACGATCTCCCTAGGTAACACAATCTACTCTATACGCAGTTTCATGTTTCGCGAATTTTTGCGCACCAATCTTCGCACGACGACGAACATCTTTTTGGGAATCGGGGATTTTGTTTTCTTGTTCTTCCGCTGCGCATGTGATGTCGCCCCCATGATTTCCCAACAGTACTGCCCTAGTCAAGCGGTGGTACTGCTAGAGCTTGGTCTCCGAGCTCCGTCAGGCGATAGTACCGCCCAAGCTGAGTGGTAGTACTACTCAGTGACAGATGATAGGTGGTAGTACCGCCCAGTTATGGCGGTGGTACCACCAAGACCTCGAAAATCTAGGAATGGATACTTTTGAGCCCCAAATTCAAACTGATTGGGGCCTATATAAACCCCACCCTTTCTGTATGAAAGGGCAACCGAAAGCTTGCTTTTATTCTGAGTATTTGAGAGCTTAAAAGTGTTGTAAAAGCTAGAGTTTTTCTCCCTCTTTCTTTCTAAGTGTTGATCATTCAAGAGAGGAGTGAAAACTTGTAAGGGTTGTCTCCTAAGCCCGTCAAAAGGAGAAAAGATGTAAAAGGGTAGTTGGCCTTCGCCTATTGAAGGAAGGCCTCTAGTGGATGTCAGTGACCTCCTCCTCGGAGGAAGCCAAAAGTGGATGTAGGTCAAGATTGACCGAGTCACTCTAAATCTCGGTTTACATTTATTTTTTTGCTCTTTATCTTAACTGCAAACTGTCTTCATTGCTTTACATCAACTACACTTCCGCTTGCTCTCAACTTAAAAGATCTTTCTGAAACAGTTTTCATCGAAATCAGATTTCATCGTACGAAAGTCATTTTAACCGATGAAAGTTTTTCACTGCACTAATTCACCCCCCCTCTCTTAGTGCTCTTGATCATAACAATTGGTATCAGAGTGGGTTCGCTCTTAGTTGGATTAAAACCTAAGAGAGATGGCATATGCCGGAAACCAAGAGGGTCACTTTATTACACATCCGCCCATGTTCAATGGGACGAACTACACCTATTGGAAGACCCGAATGAGGATCTTCCTTATTTCCATAGATTTTTAACTTTGAAATATTGTTGAAAATGGATTTTCAAAGTCTTCTCTTCCAATGATCAATTGGAATGAATTGGAGAAGAAGACTTTCGCTCTAAATGCAAAGGCTATGAATGCCTTATTTTGTGCACTTGATAAAAACGAGTTTAATCATGTTTTGATTTGTGAAACTGCATTTGATATTTGGCATACACTCGAAGTGACTCACGAAGGCACCAGTAGAGTGAAAGAGTCAAAAATCAATCTTTTAGTACATTCTTATGAACTTTTTCGAATGAAACCAAGCGAGACCATAGGTGACACGTACACCCATTTCACGGATGTCATCAATGGTCTAAAAGGACTCGGTAAAAGTTTTTCGGATTTCGAGCTTGTTAATAAAATTCTAAAATCCCTTCCAAAGAGTTGGGACCCTAAAGTCACTGCTATTCAAGAGGCTAAAGATTTAAACAACTTTTCTCTTGAAGAATTAATCGGGTCATTAATGACCTACGAAATGACTTGCAAAGCTCATGAAGAGTATGAGGACACGCTTCCAAAGAACAAGAATGATATGACAATTAGAACTCAAGAAAACCACTTGATGAGGACTTTGACGATGACTTGGCACTTCTAACAAGGAAATTTTAAAAATTTATTAAAAGAAACAAATTTAAAAATGACACTAAAAATAAATTTGAACCAAAAAATGATCAAGTTATTTGCTATGAATGCAAGAAGCTGGGACACTATAAAAGCGATTGTCCCCAAGCCAAGAAGAGAACACCAAAGAAGAAGGTGCTCAAAGCAACGTGGGATGACTCTGTTAGGACCCTTTTTCTGAGCTTTTGAATAATGTTTATTGAGTCTGTTTAGTCCAGTTGTTTATTGAGTCGATTTGGTTCAGTTAGAGTCAAGTAGAGGTTTATTTAATATTTATTTATTATTAGAGTTCAAGTCCTGATGGACTCTAGGTGGAACTCTATAAATAGAGATGTAACTGCTTCTTTTCAGTAATCTATGAAAAATACTATTTTTATCTTTTGACAAACCCTAGGAGGCCGATTCCCTCGAAGCGATCAAGGAGGGCCGATCCCCTCGAAGTGATCAAGGAGGCCGATCCCCTCGAAGCGATCATTATCATCCCCATTTCTCCCCTTTCTTCCACGATAAGACTTTAGGGTCTTATCATTTGGTATCAGAGCGACGATAAGATCTTTAGGGTCTTATCATTTGGTATCAGAGCCTACGATAAGACTTTAGGGTCTTATCAGACTCAAGCGCATCCGAAGAAGAGGAGTCCAACACCGAGCAAGTTGCTCATTATGCACTCATGGCCATTGGAGAGGAGGTATCAAATTTAATTGATGCAGATTTATCATTTGATGAATTATTAAATGCTTTTCATGATTTATTTGATGAATACAAAACAATTAGTAGAAAATATAAATTGTTAAAAAAGGAGCATGATATTCTTGTTAGTAATTTTGATAAATTAAAAATTAAACATAATGATAGTTTAGTTCCATGTACGAAATGTCATGACTTAAAAGTACTCCAAAAGGTGAATTTGCTACTCAAGGACACCTTGAAGAAATTCGAGGTTAGTAGCAAGTCCTTGAACATGATCCTTACCAATAAGGGTCACGTTCCTAAAAGAAGTGGAATCGAATTTATGAGAAGCTCTCACCAAAATCCAACCACCTTCATTAAAGGCCCTATCTTGCATGTTTCGCACCGAAACAAGTGTAACTTTTGTTACAAATATGGACATAGAACTTATCATTGTCCATTCAAGAAGATTAGTCATAACAAATTGATTTGGGTTCCTAAAGGAACTGTAATGAATTCCATGCAACATGACAAACAATTTAGATCGATTTTTGAGGCACCCAAGATTAAATGGGTACCTAAAAATCATCCTTTTTTGTAGAAATATATATCACCACAAGCTAGGAGCAAGAGATGGTACCTTGATAATGGATGCTCAAGGCCTATGACCAAAAGATCCAAAATAACTCATAACACTCTCTAGCTAAAATGACAAACAAAGGATCAGTAAAATTGAAACTATCAAGTACAAAATGATACTGATACAACCCTGTTTAATCCCTCAAATTTTGAAACTCAAGATTTTCCCTTCACACATCCTCTGGAATTCCGAATTCATCGGATACATTTTTTCTTCAAATTTTTTTGGATCCAACTATATCTTACAAGATCATGAACTTACGACTTGCAAGCCAAGTCTGCATACAAATCATGAATTAGCAAGGCTTACAAGCTTGCATGAGAAGTCATGAACATATTGAAAACTCTATCATAAACACATTTAAGTAGAGTATGCATTTTATAAGATCTATCATGAACGTACAAAATTTCTCATCTTGTGATGTAAACTTTTACATAATTAAGATTGGTTGCTCCACAAATAAAAACTCTTTTCAAATTAAAAACACCCACATCAGCCCACACAGCCCTGAAAGTAGTGCTTACTGCCTGTAGGTGGTGGCACTGTCGGCTGTCACGGGTGGCAGGTGGTTGCACCACCCAGCCAACGGTGCCACCGCCCGCAACTTGCCCCTTTTTAAACCCGAGCTAGGGCCGGCGGTAGAACCGACCCTAACTCATTTTCTTCTCCTTCTTGCATCTCTAAACTCTCCTCTAACTCCATTCCTCCCCTTTAGCTGCCCAAAAACTGCCTATTTCCTACAAGATCAAGAATCAATCATACTTCCTCTTGAAGATCTCAACTAAGGTATTCTAAAAAAACCTTTGATTTCTCTTTTTTGATCTACTCTTGCTCATTATTTATCTTCCTAAATAGCAGTATTTATGGGTTCTAGAAGATCCTCTAGGGACAAAGGAAAGAGGAGATTAGAAGAAAATTTTGATTCTACACTTTTTGATTCAAATCTACATGCCCAAAAATTTACTTTCATAGAATTTAGAAATGTTCATAAGGGAAAGTATGTTGATCTAGATGAAATAAGCGATTTAGAGCTAATTCAATGGTTTGCAAATCTAGATCTTCTCCCAATCCTACAAATAAGTGAACCCATCTACCCTAGACTTGTTAGGTTGTCTTATAACAATCTACATATAGATGAAGAAGAAAGGATGTCTACATATCTTCTAGGATATCATATATCCATTACGGATAGATCCCTTTGTGACATCATAGGCATCCCTATAAAAGATAGAGGTTGTTATTTTAGAGGACAATGAGATGATGAAACGGTTGGGCCCATGTATGTTGATACCTTAGGAACAATTTTCGATAATCCCAACTTAATGGTACTTCCTAAAAGCTGTAAACATATATTACCATTAAACACCAAAATACTTCATCACATCCTAATTAGTATCATTCTTCCTAAACAATACCATCATGATGAAGTAAGTCAAATAAAACTAGGAACCATGTACTGGATCATGAAAGGATTTAACAACTGCTTTGATTACTTTATCCAACAAAACATGATAGAGATATCTAAAAAGGACATGATGCTTCCATATGGTGGTGGCATAATCATTAGAATACTTAATGCCTACGATATTGCAATATCACCCAACGAAGAGGTTATAAAGGTAGATAGATTTAGCATCATAAATAAAAAACTACTTCGTCGAATGAGATGTATATTTAGAAATGGTATGTGGGTTAGAATGCCTAGAAGAACTGATCCCCCTTAACCAGAACCAGAACAAGAAACACCAATCTTTAGGGGTAATCAATCTCCTCCAACTGGTCCCTTTGAGGAATCACACCCAATTGAGCAAGTTCCTTTATCATCTATCAAAGATATAGGGATTCGGATGGATCGCTTTGAACAAAGACAAGATCGGCTTGAACATCGCCAAGATCAAATGCTATCTGAGTTGCAGTAGATTCATCGACAGTTTGACACTCTGTTTAGGCATTTTAATTTTCTACCACTTGAATGAGCATATATATAATGTAGACACAATTCCTTTTTATCATGTTGTAAAACTATGTTGTTGTAAACTCTTTATGCTTCTCACCTTGATACCACTTGCTTTGATATGTTTAAACTACTGGTATCTATGACTTGATGTATTATTTGGTGAGCACTTACAGAATTAGGAATGTTAATGTTGATTGAACTTTGTTTTCAGATTTTCTTGATTCTATGATCAATCACTTAATGCTGAAAATCTTATGATACAAATTTTACATGACTATATGCTTCAATAATATGTTGGAAATTGTGTATCTTGATTTTCATGATGATAAGCATGTTTTACCTTCATGATTGTGTTTGAAAAGCTATGGCAAAACTTTGTCCGAATGCATGAATGTGTTAAACTTCATTTTCGGACTTTCTTGATTCTAACAATGCATGATTTTGTATTTCTCTCCCGGATTAAATGTATTTATTGAATGAAGCTTTCATGAGCCTATGTCATATCAAGCTTTCATGAGCTTTCATGATTTTTGACATATGGAATTATTTAACAAATGCATCTCTCATGGATTTACCTTGTGAAAAATAATTTTTAAATCGAGAAATGGATTTGATGTAATAATTCTTTCACATGAATTCCTTTTTGATGAAGGAATATTTCTTTTTGAGATGAACACTTGCGAGGATTTAAATTTCATATGTATATCTTGAACCTTGTGAAAATGAAGCATGATTTAATCTCCTATCGTTTTTAACTGAATGGCTTTCCTCCTTCATGCAAAACGTTAATGACAAATAATGAAGAAGTAATGAAAGCTATCTCCTTAATGGACTTTTGAATGATACCATGTCATGATTGCTTGAAAAATAATTTGTATGAATGGTATCTTATGGTTGAAAAATAATATGAATCTTTACCACACTTATTACTATGCTTGAAATACGCTTGAATCGTTCTCCATTTTGTTAATGACAAATGGGGAGAAATATGTGATAAATTGATGGTAGAATGAATTGCTATGATTGCCATATTTGCATTAATGATAAGATATCTAGAGCTTACATTGTAATTTTATAATGTTGATATCTTGCCATATGATGAATTGCTATGAATGCTATATTTGCATCATGTTAAGATATCTAGAGCTTACATCGCAATCTTACAAATTGATATCTTGCCATGTGATGAATTGCTACGATTGCTATCTTTCACATTTGAAATATAAGACTTGAAAATGGATGTCATCATTTTCAGAAAGATACATCATGATAGGAATCATGATGGGGGTATTGATAAGTTTAAACGAACTTAACTTATCAATATGTCTCTTGAATTCAAAGGCTTTAAATTCAAGAATGACTTATCTCAAGTATGGCATATAGATAGGGAGAGTTAAGGTTAACCCCGTCATCAATTGATTGTCATCATAAAAAAGAGGGAGATTGTTGAATCTTAGATTTTGATGATGAAGCCAATTGTCATTTGGTTATCTAATCCGTATATTGAGATAAGTGTGCAGGATTAACTACGATGGCAGTAAGACATGCAATAGATGTTAAGCTGGAGTCAAGACCAAGATCACGTTGGGGGTTCGAGAGTTCGTCGGAAGTCCGGACGGTTGTCGGAGGTTCTGCGGGAACAATCCGAGAAGTCTAGGAGCTTGCCAAAGATGCTTGTCAAAACTCGCCAAGAGGATCATCGCAAGTCCAGGAGTTTGTCGGGAGTCCATTGGAGCATCACCGAGGGTTCGTCGGATGTTCGCTGGAAGTTCACCGGAAGCTCGCCAGAAGAAGCGATTGACGCACCGAAACATGATCTGCAGTATTGATGTCTTAATTATCATAGTTAGCACATAGATTAAGTTAGGATTGAGAGGTGATCCCATCAACTTAATCTGGGGCCAATTAGGCCCTTGGTAGACCCAAATTGGGCTGAATAGATCAACCCATCGGACCGAGAATTCCTGGCTGACGGTGGCACCGCTAGGGCCGACGATGGCACCGCCTAGGAGACTCGGTCTCCCAGGAGTTCTGGGCAGTAGTACTACCCCTATCAGGCAGTGGTACCGCCGGTAGTTATTACTGCCAACGGTGGTACCGCCCTAGTTAGGCGTTGGTACCGCCAGAGCTCGGTCTCTGAGCTCTGTCAAGCGGTAGTACTGCCCAGACCGAGCAGTAGTACCGCTTAGAGATAGATGACAAGCAGTAGTACCGCCCAGTTATGGCAATGGTACCGTCAGGATCCCGGAAATCTAGGAATGGACACTTTTGAGCTCCAAATTCAAATTGATCGGGGCCTATATAAATCCCACCCTTTCTGCATGAAAGGGCAACCGAAAGCTTGCTTTTATTTTGAGTATTTGAGAGCTTAAAAATGTTGTAAAAGCTAGATTTCTTCTCGCTCTTTCTTTCTAAGTGTTGATCATTCAAGAGAGGAGTGAAAACTGCTAGTCATAGGTGCCCAACAAGCCAATCACGTGAGTGATGGCACGTGCGACTTGATACAAAATCTTTTTGCTTATTATATTTTAGCATATATCACTTTATAACTATTGTATATATGCACATATATATTATGATGTCCTTGGATTTGTGCAATGAGAATCGAATCGTGATGAGATCACAAAAATGAGATCGATTCACCTTTAAACACATCCTAAATAATCCCGATCATAGGTTACTCGAGAGGGACATCGTGATAACTGGACAGACTGGTGTGCTGTGTACTCGTTCATATGATGGATGCAGCTAGTCTCATAGTTGCTTGTGTAGGGATACTAGGGATACAGTATAGGTGCTCATTGGAGAATGAGTTCACTGATTGATCCGCTTATGGAATGCTGGATGGTTAATGATGCCTTATTATCAAACAGCGATTCCGTAGTCCTAGTGGTATATCTGGTCCTTAGACTTGAGACACCAAGGATGTCCTATATGAGTGCTCCACTCTTTGATATCAGACTTATAGGTTTGGTTGTCCCAGATCTAGTATAGCTAGTTATTGGGAGTGGTAGTCGACCTTACGATGGCTATTAAGTGTCGATAGAGGATCATCCACTCTCGGCATCATGAGAAGAATATCCCATGTGTTCTTGCTCAGACAAATCCCTGGCCAGGGTCATTCGGGTTGAGAGAGAAAGAGTTCTCTAGGAGAATCCGATTAGAGCGAGACTCAGTAAAAACCGTATGGGTCTGACAGCACCATGCTCGATATACGGTCTCTGGGATATTAGATGGATGAGGGACTATAGGTACACGGTAACTAAGAACAGACAGGTCCAATGGATTGGATTCCCTTGTATCGTTTGGGGACTACGGCGTAGTGACCTAGTACGTCCGTAGTCGATGAGTCGAGTGAATTATTACAGAGATAATAATTCACTGAGTTAGAAGGAGTTCTGACAAGTATGACTCACGGCCAGCTCGATATTGGGCCTAGAGGGTCACACACATATGGTAGGCATTGTGATGAGTAGAGGTTGGGATATGAGATATTCGATGGAGCTCTTGTCTTATTGGATATCCAATAAGCCCTTGAATTATTGGATCCCATAGACAAGATCCAATAAGAGCCCATGAGAAATTATTGGATAGAGATCCACTAATCTAAAAGGCTTGGGTTATTGGATGCAGATCCAATACCCACTAGGGGAGGATCCATTAGGTTTTGACAGGGGACATCTATAAATAGGAGAGATTTAGAGCCTCATAGGCTAGAGCCTTTGCTTGCCTCTCCTATTCTCCTTCCCCTCTCCACCTCAGAGCAGGCTTGGAGTTTTAAGGAGTATCGTCGCAGCCCTGCTGTGTGGATCACCGCTAGAGAGGAGGACGCTTGACCTTCTTCACCCTCTCCTAAAGATCTGCAAGGAAACATGAATATACGATCTCCCTAGGTAACACAAACTACTCTATACGCAGTTTTTAGTTTCGCGGATTTTGCACACCAATCTTCACACGACGACGAACATCTATTTGGGAATTGGGGATTTTTGTTTTCTTGTTATTTCGCTACGCATGTGATGTCGCCCCCAAGATTTCCTAACAAAAACTTGTAAGGGTTGTCTCCTAAGCCCGTCAAAAGGAGAAAAGCTGTAAAAGGGTGGTTGGCCTTCGCCTATTAAAGGAAGGCCTCTAGTGGACGTCGGTGACCTCGTCGGAGGAGGAAGCCAAAAGTGGATGTAGGTCAAGATTGACCGAACCACTCTAAATCTTGATTTACATTTATTTTTTGCTCTTTATCTTAACTGCAAACTGCCTTCATTGCTTTGCATCAACTACACTTCCGCTTGCTCTCAACTTAAAAAATCTTTCCGAAACAATTTTCATCAAAATCAGATTTCATTGTACGAAAGTCGTTTTAACCGACAAAAGTTTTCCGCTGTACTAATTCAAACCCTCACCCCCCCCCCCTCTCTTAGTACTCTTGATCCTAACAACTTCAGGGCGAAGTACCCCTACCTAGAGGTAGAGTCAGACCCCTTCACCGATCTTCTCGAGGACTAGAGCGTCGGGGTGCTAGATGAGGTCCCTTTTAATGATAGCCTTGAGGTTCCCCCGAGTTGAGGGGTACTATTTTTTTTTTTCATCTTGGTCGGGTTGGGTTTTGAGTTGTAACATCTCGACCGAGCATAATGTACATGCCCTTTGACTATGGAAAACATGCCTTACATTTTTGACATGCTTTGTCATGTCTAAGTGTAAAACTTCTTAAGATTCATGGTTTTCCCTCTGTGGTTTCAAGGCTGCAAGTTTCCTCTCAGACTACATGGTAAACCCAATAGGGTCCTTCCCAGTTCGGGGCCAGTTTCCCTGCAGTTCGGGTTGGGTCACTCACCTCGACCTTCCACAAGATGAGGTCTTCGGCCTTGATTTGGCGCGGGAAGACTCTGTAGCTGTAAAGTCAGGCCACGACCCTCTTGTATGCCAAGTTGCGAAGGTGCACCTCAGCCCTTCTCTCTTCGAGCAGGTCGAGGTTTGCTCGAAGGCCTTCCTCCAAGGCACCCTCCTCGAAATTCTTGGTGTGCAAGGTGGAGAACACCATTTCGGGTGGAAGGACTGACTCGGTCCCATATGCCAAATTGAACGAGGATTCGCTTGAGGCAGTTTTGGGGGTGGTTTGGGATGCCCATAGAATGCTCGGGAGTTCATCGACCCAAGCACCGCAAGCCCCAGTCACCCTTTTCTTCAAGCCCTCCAGGATGGCCCGATTGGCGACTTCGGCCTGGCCGTTGGTCTAGGGGTGTGCGATCAAGCGAAACTTTAATTATATCTCGTAGGACTGGCAATAGGCTTTGAATTTTATGTTATTGAATTGGGCTCCATTATCGGTGATGATGGCCCTCGAGATCGCAAACCGAGTAATGATGCTCTTCCAAAAGAATCCCTCTACCTATTTTTCTGTGATGGATGCCAGCGGCTCAGCCTCGATCCATTTTGTGAAATAGTCAGCCCCGACTATGAGGAATCTTCGTTACCCAGATGCGGGGGGAAAAGGCCCAAGGAGGTCGAGCCCCCAATGGGCAAAAGGCTAAGCAACATCTATCAGGGTGAGAGGAACTATGGGCTGATGTTGTATCCAGGTGTGCTTCTGGCATTGCTAGCACCATTGTATGTACGATAGCGTATCTCGACACATGGTTGGCCAGTAGTATCCCTGCTTGAGGATTTTAAAAGCTAAGGTTCGACCACTGGTATGTTCCCCGCAGATGCCTTCATGGACTTGAGCTAGGACTGTCTCAGCCTCTACTTCACAGGACGTGCCTTGGGGTGGATGTTCAGGTGGTGCTACACGACTTCTGGGTCGACCCCGGGCATATCTTCCAAGAACCATGTGAATACATCGGTGTTCTCCTTCAAAAAGTCGACAAGCTAGATTTGGTCTGCTTTTGGCAGTGTCATCCTGACATTAACGACCTTATCGGGTCGGCTTATTCTTAGGGGGACTTCGATTAATTACTTCGCCAGTTCCGGGTGTGCTAGCATTTCAAAGTTGTTTTGGGGGTCCAGGGAAGGTTGGACGGATCGTGGCATTTTTGGCATGGTAACCGTGGTCAGGTAGCATTGTCTAGATTCTTTTAGGTTGCTTCGGAACACCATGACCCCAGCAGAAGTCGAGAACTTCATGGCACGATAGTAGGTGGAGATGATTCCCCTCAGCTTATTGAGGGTTGGTCAGCCAAGGATGACGTTGTAGGCGGAAGGCAGATCGACCACTATGAAGGTGGTCATTATCGTCTTAGTCCTCGGCTCTTCCCCGATAGTAATGGGGAGCGAAGTAGTCCCAAGTGGAGAAACGGAATCCCTTGTGAATCCCATAAGTGATGATGCCATTAGGGTGAGGTCTCCTTTTGTGAAACCGAGCTTTTTGAAAACTTCGAAGTATAGCACATTGGCGGAGCTTCCAGCCATCACTCTCTTTATTTGTGCATTAGTGATATGGACCGAGACTACCAAGGCATCATTATGGTTTGGGAACTCAGCTTCTTCTGCTCCAAATGTGATTTTGGGCCCAGCCTCTGATCTCGATCGTTTTTCCACCGTACTGCATGCGTAGGCCTTCTGTGCCATCGTGCTGCTGCCTCCGGAAGCCGGCCTGCCGATAATGACATTGATTTTCTTCTTGATCTGGCCATTGGGGCGTGGAGACACTTCTCTTGGTTTTTTGAGGTAATGCCCGAGATGTTGTCTTTGGATCAACTCCTCGATCTGGTTCCGGAGGTCGCGACAGTCCTCTTTGTCATGACCATAGTATCAATGAAACTTGTAATATTTAGACCAATCTTTGTGAGTGGCTTTCAATGAGTTGGGTTCCCGTAGGAGTCCCTTCTCCCTAATCTGGAGAAAGATTTCGATGCGAGAAGCATTCAATGGCAAACAAGGGGGCCTCGGGAGTGGCATCTCGGGCCGGTTGGGTCTTCTTCAGGGTTGCGCTACGGGTGGGCCCGAGGTTGTCCCTCGGGCTTGCTCCATTCGTGGCCTCTTATTGTCCTTACGTTTTCCTGCCATCAAAGTCTCGGTAGCGATGTACTAGTTGGCGCGCTAGAGCATCTCGGGGACAACCGTGAGGGGCCTTTCAATTAGAGACCAGAAGAATCTTTAGGGGGGGTGGGGGGGGGGGGGGGGGGGGGGGGAGAGCTCGGGGTCATTGAACAGGCACCAATAGTGATCCCACATCTGTGTCTCAATGCCCCCATCCCCACGAGCGGCAGGTGACTACCCTCCGAGTCCGTAGGCGAGCCTCCATGTTGGCCGTGGAGCTTTCCTACAACATCGGCCCTTCTTCTAGCGCTAAAATATTGATGAACCTTATGCTACGGTCGAGGAGTCTATATGGCTTGGTCCGATTGGTGATGTCTAGGGTCGTCCCAGGGATGAGGTCCTCTCTTGATCGGGTCGAGCTCGAGATTGTTTGAGATGTGCCTCTTCAGCGAGCTTGTCCACCTTTATCACCATCAAATCCCTGCACACCGGCCTAGGTCAGGATGGGGAGGGGATTCCCAACTTAGGCCCCTCCGAAGATTTAGTTAATGGAATTCCTTTTTGTTGAAGATCTTGCCCTTTGTCAGATGTTGGCAATGGGCTTTTATCATAATGCTTGAGGATCGGCCATACATGACTTTCACGCAGCGGTCGACTCCCCGAGCAACGAGTTTATACCTTCATATGTTTGTCGCTTGGGATATATGGAATGGTGCCATGCGGCGTCGTTCCGAGCTACCCGGTGCGATCCTTATCAGAGCGACGCTAGTTGGTGTGACCCCAGACGGCGCGGGAGGAGAGTGGCCATCACCTCGGATTCCTAGTGGCACATCCGATAGGGCATCGCGTCTACCTCCCGAGGCTCCACGCTTGGGCTGGAAAGGTGGGGGTCGTGTCCACGTGGCGGAATCCATAATATACCCTATCAGATCTCTTTATATCATTTGATATTATATTTTAAATAGAGTTCGGTCTTAAAGACCCAAATATAAATAACTCTTTCATAATTATTAGGCAATTTAACAATATCCTAAACACCATTCATTAATTGAATTTAACACTTCTTTCATTACATCATATTATTTTTCAGAATCATTATTTTTTTACTCTTACATCATAATTTGATTATTATAGATATATCATATAATCATAAAAAATAACATGTCTCATAGAGAAATAGTTAATGTGAAAGTCAACGGAAATGGAAGTCAATTTTAATCCTATAATCGATTAAGGCGAATCTCTACTGCTGAAGTGTTAGCTTCGAGGCTAAAAAGAGGATTGCCCTGGTTACAAAGCTCAATTCCTTGCTTACAGCACTAGGCTAAAAAGAGGTTTGCCCAAGATACATAGCTCAATTCCTTTCTTTAGGTAATAAAAGTCTTGGTTATGATCATTCTACTAGTTCATTAGTAGCGGTATTTTCATTACGTAAAAGTTTATCAATATCATCATGTTATTTGTTTTCCTTAATTTATTCAATAATTTGAGAAACAACTTCTCCTGGATAATCAATGAAATATCTAGAAATAGTTTTTAGATCTAATTTCTTTTTTATGTGGGTTAAAGACTCTTATTTGTATTGATCAATCCTAAACATATAATTATTTTTGAACAACTCCAAACATATAAATGTTTTAAACTAAGTTTCCTACTAGTCCATAACTCGAATGGAGTTGATGGAACTAACTTACTAGAGATCTTATTCATTATATACATAGCAGCTTTAAGAGTTTCACCCCTTAGGTATAAAACAAAAAAACTCATCATGCTCTTAACAATATTCATAAGGTACGATTACACATTTCAATAACATCATTCTATTATGATACTCTCGGTAATGAATATTAAGCACAAATACTTCATTTTTATAAAAATTTAGCAAACAGATTAGAATTCTAAAAATTCATCACCCTTGTTCGATTTGACTATTCTCTCGATTTCATTTATATACACCTAATGTGTTAATAGTATAAGATCTTACATGAATTATATATATAGTTATATTTCAATATGTCAACTATAAAGGCGATAAAATATCTCTCTATAAAATAATAAACATAAGGTGATCCATAAATATAAGTATATATAATCTCAAGGAGTTCTTGAGACTATGTTTTATTCTAATATGTAAACTCAAAATCTATTAATTTTGTATAAACCATCATATAAAATTTTATAATTCATTTTTTATCATAAATATATTGAGTTTATCATCATCAGTAAAAGATAATATTAGATAAAACTAAATTTATCGAATTATAAAAATATAATATATATTATCAAAATCCATCAAATGAATCAATCTTTAAACATAGGCGATAGATACTCACTATTATCACTGTCACTTCATTGTAATAATGAATCTTTCATGTTATTTTGACTCCCGAGTCAATAAATCATTGCAGATCATTAGTAATATAAATTAAAGTGCTAGAATATGTTAGGATCAAGAATGACATAAGAGGGGGTGGGGGTGAATTAGTGCAATGGATAAACATGACAAATTTAATCGCTTTCAAAAAACTTCGTACGATGAAACTCTTAGTTTGACGAAAATCGTATTGAAATATCATTCGACTTGAATAAGTTTGTAAGTAAGTAGAGAAGGGGGGATCAGACAGTTTACAATGAGTAACGTGGAATGCATCAAAAGTAAAGTACGCACCAAGAAAAGAACACACCAATTTTATAATGGTTCGATCGTCCGACTTACATCCACTCCCAATTCCTCCTCCGTCGAGGTCACCGGCATCTACTATTGATCTTTCTTTAATAGGTGAAGACCAACCACTTCTTTACAATGCTTTTTCATTTTCATGAGTTTAGGAGACAACCCTTAGAAGCCTCACACCTCTTCTTGGATGATTGCAAAACTAAAGAGAGAGGAGATGGACTCTTTGTACTTTTACAATACTTTTACATCCCAACACTTAAAGATTTTTTTCACACATGACAATCTGGCAGTACTACCGCCTGACAAAGCCTCAGAGACTGAGCTCTAGCAGTACCATCACCTGGCAATAATAACTTTCGGTGGTACCACTGCCCACCTTGGGCAGTGCCACCGCCTGACAAGGTTCAGCAACCTGTTTGGGCCTCAAATTCGACCCAAACCAGTCCAATTATGGGCCTAGTTGGCCTTTAACAGGGTTAATGGGATTACCTCCCAAACCTAACCCTAATTATGTGCTAATTTTAATTTTTAAGGCATACACTAAACAAAACAAGTCCGATAAGTCTAGGTTTCTTCTAGCGAGCTTCCAACGATCTTCTAGCGGACTTCCAATGATCTCTCGACAATCTCCCAGTGGACTCCCGGCAAGCTCCTGGACTTCACGACGATCTTTTTGGCGAGTTCCGATGAGCTTGTTCTCGGTGAATTTCGGCAACATTTCCGATGAACCTCCGGACTCCCAACGAACTCTTGAACTCCCAACTAAATCTCAATCTTGACTCTAGTACTTCATTTTGCTTTATGCCTTGATCGCTATCGTAGTTAATCCCGCACATTTTTCTTAACATATAGATTGAATCAAATAATTTACCAATTGATTTCATTATCAAAATCCGAGATTCAATAATCTCCCTCTTTTTATGATGATAATCAATTGATGACGAAGTTAATCTTAACTCCCCCTATCTATATGCCATACTTGAGAAAAGACACTCTTGAATTCAAGGCATTTAAATTCTAGCATCAAACCGATAAGTTATATGCATTTAAACTTATTGACATGCACATCATGATATCAATCATGATTTATCATCTCAAAATACGATACCATGTATTTATTACAATACAAATGATGTCAAGGCATGACATCCATTTTTAAGTCCAATATAGAATGATGATAAACAATCATCATTTTCAAGTATGATACGAATTTCAAATATAAATTTTAGCAAGATTCAAATTTTGATAAAATATGACAATTCACCAATCCAAGGCATGATATCAATTATAAATAGGAAATTAAGCATGATAAGTTTGATACCTCATCATAATGATAAGACTTTTATCATTTTGATACGAAATCAAGCATGATTTTAAGAATGAAACATTTTCAAGTATCCATGCCACATTATGATGCGTTTCAAGCATTCATGATACATTTCAAGTATATATGATACATACGATGCATATGTGATACATTTTGATATTTTTCAAGTATTTACGATATATTTGACGATATCAATCATATTTCAAGCATTCACAATATCTTCAAGCATTTATGATACGATACATTTTACACATTATTTTAAATATTCATAATGCCAAGTTGTCATCAATTTATAATTTGTCATATTTCTCCCCCTTTGTCATCAACAAAAAGGAGAATCATTCAATAATGCAACTATTTTTTTTAAAAAAATATTCAAGTAAGTTCGACACCAATTTATCCATGGTAGCAAACATGAGAAGTTAAGTAAAAACTTTATATGAAAAGTGAGAAGCTAGCATTTTTGCTTATGAGCTTTTTGGTTCTTCTTAAGACGTGCAAGTTTCTTTCTTCCTTTGTCATAAAAATAAGAAGTAGAGGAAGACGAGTAAGGGAGGAATTCATTCTCTGTAAGAAATCAAGAACCAAATTCATGAAAAGATTTGAACCAAGTCAAATCCAAAACAATAAATGAGTTTCATTGAATCAAGCTTTTATTTTAACAAAGAGAAAGGATTCATTAAAAGGATCAAGATGTTCATACAAATTCAAATCCTTATTCTTGCAAGTGATCATTGCATACTAAAAGTCCATAAAAATTCTTCTTCCATGAGAAGAATAAGGAAGAATTCATGGGAAAGGAGCATCAAATCAAAAATCCACAAATAAAACTTCATAAATCAAATCATTTTCTTGCAAATAGAAGGAAGAAGGACTCATGAAAAATAAGACATCAGGTTATAAATACCAAAAGTCCATGAGTTGAATATTTTCTTTTGTAAATATCACGAGAAAGAAAAAGCGATCTCAATTTAAAAGGAAACTCAAGTTACAAAAAAAATGATAAATTAAAAAAATGTACAAGATAGCATGTTTTTGCATCTTCTTGAAATGTGTAAGTTAGCAAACGTTGCTTCTCTTGAGATTTGCAAGGTAGCATTTTTTGTTTCTCTTTTGAGATGAGCAAGCTAGCAAGTTTTGCTTCCCCTTTGTCATTATCAAAAAGAAGAGATGGTTACAATAGTGAAAAACTTTTCTCATTACATCATTTTTCAAATCATCACATAAAATATATCAAGAAAAAATTATTTGGTGATGAGATATACAATTCATGAAAATAAATTTTAAGTTGTGAATATCAAGAGATAAATTATAATTCTTTTAGATAATGAAAAGAAGAATCATATTAAACAATCTTGATTCATAAGAATCTCAAGTTATTATTATCAAAGAATCAAGATCATGATTTAGATAAAACTCATTTTTCGTAAAAAACAAAAAGAATCATGGGAGAAATAAATAAAATTTCTCGATTCATGTATAAGAAATCTCAAGTTGTCAAGATCATGATATCAAAGAAAAAAAAATCTCAAGTTACAATTCAAAAAATCATGATTAAAAAAAAATCTCCTCTTTAGTAAACAACAAGAAGAAATGAGAACTTGGTTCATGCATAAGAAATATTGAGTCATCAAGTGAGAATCATGATTCATTGACAAAAAGATTGTTGATTCATGTATTTGAGTAAATATTTTTTAAACTATTATTACTTCAACTCATCATGCATAATTTTAAAATGTAAAACCATTAAGTATGATACAAATATTTATTTTCAAAACATTCATCATTATTTTCAACTCATCCAATTTGTCAAATTATCAAAATCATTTTCAAGGAATTCTAAATGGCATAAATAGATTTATCAATTTCTTATTGAAAACTCGATAAGATTTTAGGGATAGAGATATTTTCAAGAATAATGCATTCTCCCTTTGTGTTTCAATTTATGTGATTTATTTATGCAAGTATACCTTTTTCTTTTATATCCAACATGCATCATCGTTTAAAAACAAGATTTATCAAGATTAAATATTTATCACATAATTCCAACACATAAGATTTTAATTAATTATTATTAAATCATCAAGCATGATTTCATTGAATATAAAGCATCTTCAATTAAAATCATTTTGTAACCAATAGTTCTAATTTTAATGAACTTTCCTTTATTGTTTTGGCTAGATAGCTTTATGAGGTATTTTGGATCTTCGGTCATAAGCCTTGAGCATCCACTATCAAAATATTATTTTTGCTCCTAGCTTGTAATTGTAGACATATCTACAAGAGAAGGGTTTTCTTTTAGGTGCCCATTTTATCTTGGGTTCCTCATAAATAGATTTATCTAATTTTTCATCTTGCATGGAGTTCTTTGCGGTTCCTTTAGGAACTCAAATTAATTTGTGTGGACTATAACTCTTAAACGGACATTTATAAGTAACATGTCTGAGTTTGTAACAAAAGTTACATTTGGTGTGGGGTAATACATGCAAGGTAGGGCCTTTAACAAAGGTGGTTGGATTTTGGTGAGAGCTACTCA